>NC_052132.2:27333492-27633492 GCF_016086655.4 Lepeophtheirus salmonis
TATGAGAAGCTCGAAAATCATTTTTTAGGGATCTAAGGATGTCCTATACCCTGCCTTTTAGACGTACGTCTTAAAACTGCTTACAATGTGGATAAGGTCATCAACGATTTAGACTATCTTCTAGATCAAGTTAGGGTTGTTGGTAAAAAGAAAGAGAGGTCCTAACTTCAGTGATAGATGGAAGACTAAAATAAAGTCGGACCCAACCATATGAGTAAACTGCTTTGTTAAATAAATTAAGGTCAGCTAGGAGACAATCGGAAAGGGTGTAAAGGATACCTTAAAACAGAATCAATGGTAAGGAAAAAGAATGGAATATGTAAGAAAATCTTGCCGTTCGAATAAGTGGCCTCCCTCATCCTCTGATCTCAACGTGCTTGAATATTTCTGCTAAGGCGTCGTCAAAATGGAGTCCAATTCTACTCCTCACCCAAATTTGAATGGTCTCCAAGAGAACATTATCCTTGATTTGTACATGGTTCCTCTGGAAAGTATCCATAATGCTCTTTGTAGTGTCCGCTCTCGTATTGTGGCAGTTATCACTGCGAGACGAGGTAATATAAGATGGAAAAGTTGTAGAATTTAAATTAGTTTGGCTTATTGCCAATACATTTTTTTAATTTATGGAGTATAAAATGTCAGAAATCTCATTTATTGGAAACATATAGTTTTTGTAAGGAGTGCAACTGCACCCTGTACATATTTGTAACTCTCAAAGCCACAAGTTCGTTTTGCTCTTTGTTTGTATATATGTATCCTTCTTTCTCTCTCTCGGTGTCCTTGGCAGACTTGATGTTGTCTAAATGATAAAAGTAAGGCAGAAAATGATGATGCTATGTGAGACTCAAGAATACCTTACATCCTACAATGAAGGAGGAAGAAAAAAGGAAGTAATCTTTGGGGACTAGAAGTCAAGTCTCTAAGGATTTAGAGAGCATAAGGAATACAAAAACAACACATCCAATGGTTCATGTTTACTTCATACAAATCCTTCAAAAAATTATACATAATTATTAGTGTTGGTTTTCGGTCACAAAGAAAAACCGAGGATATAGATGGACGTCTGTTACAAAATGGTAAACATCCACACTACAATGTCATCTGAACTTAAACGTGTTGCATAAGTTCTTTTTGTACAACTCATAAATGTAGATAGAGAAGAAAATCGGACTATAGATTGAGATCATGGTCCGAACCACCGTAATATTGGTCAAGAAAAAAATTACTTAAGAGCAAACTGGAAAAAAAAAATTGGTATTACACCGACTCTCGACACTATATTTATAAGTATTATTATCTAAGTATTTCAATCACTTCTCAAAGAAAATTTTGCTTTGTAGATTGTTGAAGAGCATTATTCTACAACGTGTACATGATATTATGCCTGCATATATGCAGTTTTATACCCAGAAGATCAACAACAAAATATAATTCCCATAAGAAAACGTGATTCCCTCTGCGACAATTTCTACGCATTTCTCCCCCCACTTCATTTCCTTCTTCAACGATGGCGGCGCTGTCGACGAAAAATCCTGCGCCGTCACTAGGGAATTTTCTCAATCTTTCCTTCTCTCTATATTTTACCTTTCTCTTCTATTTTCTATAGTTGCTCTTTACGCTCTCCCGCCCGCTGTTTGACGGAGTGGCCCCGTTGTATGAACTACCTAGACACTGCATAAATATGAGTACCGTACCTTCGAGAATTCAATGTACAAATGAAGATGAATTATATCAAAAAGCAATTAAATGACCTTGAGTTAGGTCAATTTATAAAATTTACATCATAACTACTATATTGTACAATTAAGGTGACTATATTATTGTTTTTCCCAAAATAGTGGACGTTTGAGCCGATCAGTCATCATTGTAAGGTTTAATATAAATAACAAACCGAAAGAGGGACAGGGGATTAATATTTTTATATTAATAAAGTTCAAGAATACCTAGAATATTTATAAATTTACATTCTTAATATTTTTTTTTAATCATATTTTTAATTTGACTTTTATATTGAATTTGAATAAAAATAGATTTAATGCCCCAAAATCTGTTATTTCATAAATTTATGTAAAAAAGTATCAGCACGCTCTGGACTTAATTTAAAAAGAGGGATATGTCCGGGGACAAGGGACTGTGGTATTTCTAGGTAAATACATTTTGTCTTGTTTACTTAGGTAATTTTTTTTTTTTTTTTTGTGGATCCCAACATTGTTTTGATGTTTCAATGTAAAATTATTTTTGACTAATTTTGAGGCTATTTTTGATATGTTTAGTATATATTAATGTTGGACTCGTTTCAAAAATTTTGAGTTATGTTGAGTTTGAGTATTTGTGTTCAGTGTCGAGTCAACGTGATTGTTCTTGTTCATTCTTGTGTTTCGTCAAGCGGGAGTTTTTTTAGGAATTTCTACATAACAATTAATGTGGTTGTTTCTCCTTGAAGAAACACGTTATCAACTTCTCTTTCTGATAGAAAGGAACGTCTATTTGTAGTTTTTTTACTGCCTTTGTGAGTCTTACTATCAGATATGGGCCAAGATCATTTAAATGTTCAAGTCAACAACAAGTAATTTATTTAATTTTAAGTACAAGTATTAGGCTTAGTACTATGAAGAATATATTTACTGGGTCAAACGTTATTATTTAAGAATCTCTATTATGCAAATTTTGAGAGATTGAGAGTCTTTTTTTTTTTTTTTTTACAATCTCGGATGTGCAATGCTGTAGAACATTTAATTAGCTGTTGATTGCTAAGAAAAACAATGTTCTAGTTACCACCATGAAACACCGTATGAGTAGAGGATTGAGATAGCAGAGCTCTTTCGGGCAGATTTGGGCCTCGGGGAAGACAATTTGGAACATTGTCCATACACGGAGACATTGTAAATCGTCTACGCCACTGCTGGGTACTCTCTATTAATTTCATTATTGGAATTCATTGAGTTTTCATTACAACTCAAGTGTAAATAAAGTCCACCTTTCCAACGTTTGAGATAATTTAAAATGTTAGTTTGTTACTTTTGATGAATTTGAGATATACTCAAATCCAACATATGAACCAATTAGAATTTACTTGTGACTTTGACTGCCGCCATTTATTTATATAGTTTGTCTGTCGTTTTCTGTATTTCTATGATTATATTGTTTTTGGTATGGTTTTTTAACCATAGAGACTTTTGTTCATTTCTCTTTTTTCCATACCTGAAGAATTATAGTTTTATTATTATTATTACGTAACTTTGCCTGTAGTTGTTTATGGGGAGGAATCAAGACGAAGGGATTGTGGGAGAAGGGAAGAATTACAGATATACACAAACACACACTAAGTCCCAAAAGGGAAATCTCAACAATAAAAACTTGGTTGGTTTTGTGTACAATATTATATTGTTATTGCTATTATTATTATTATTATTTCTGGTTAAAAGTTGTCAATCAAGTTTTGATAAGGTTCTCTCTTTGTTAAGCCTCTTTTTCTCTATTCTTCTCCTTGTCTGAGTCATCCATCATTAATTGGAGATGAGGAATAATTTATAGTCAGTGGAATTATATCAAATGTGGCCTGCCAGTATATAAAAAAACCAGAAAAATGATATGGTCACTATGACAATTTTAAGAATATTTGGGAGAAGAACAGGTCAACCGTCAAGACTAAACTTCTAAAAAATATCAACTATTGGTATGCTAAAAAAAAGATACCCAAAAATAGAGTCACCATAACCATTTGTCGAATGTTTTCGAAAAGAGCAGAATGGTTGTAACAACTAGAACTGTAGAAAATATTATTTGCCGGTATGCTTAACAAAAAAAAAAAAAAAAAAAAAAAAAAAAAAAGATTGGTAATCTTCAACATTTGAAGAGTATTTTTGGATAAAACAGCATAGATGTGATGACGTTATTTTAGATTAATGGGTAAATCGTAATTCATCTCTACTATGCAAATTTTGAGAGGTTAAGAGTAATTTTTACAATTTCCCTATGTGCAATATTGTAGAACACATAATTAGCTGTTGATTGCTAAGAAAAACATTGTCCTAGTCGCCACCATGAGCACACAGTATGAGCAAAGGATTGAAATATCCGCATGCCTCCGTGCAGGATTGTCCCAAAAAGCCATCGACGAGGATACGTGGGCCTCGAAGAAGAACATTTACAATGTCTTCCATGCATGGAAATATTGTATTAAATATTAAGATACAGAATTAAAGAATAGTGATAACAGCTTCGGAAAATAAAAACATATATATATTCAGGTAGTAACTATAAAATTTTTGACACCTCCAGTATAATGCATCAATGCACAATAAATAAACTAACCCCTTTCCCGGTAAATATTTTTTTTTTCTTCTACACATTGACATTTTCTGCTAGCAAAAATTATTAAAAACTAAATTTGCTCAGGTTTTGAAGTCTCTTGGACCGTTTTAAATTCTAAGTAATGTGGGTTTTTAGGTCAAAATTAGGTATTTTTAAGCCTTAAGCAATTTTTCTGTAAAATTTATTCCACGCCTTGTTGTTAATCATATAAGGGGCTGTGGACTAAAATGTGCTTTATTATTTTTTTAAGTCCCTCTCTTTTATCAAAGTTAATGTTTATCCTTTTTGTTAGCAACAGATATCAGTTAAAATAAGTTTAAATTTTGCTAGGTTAGGATTGTTAAAACGCAAATCAATGAAGCTTGAGAGACCTAAAAATTAGCAAAAGTCAATTTTTTAATTGTTCCCATCAGAAAAGGTCTAGTTCTAGAAGAAAAAAAATATTAACTCAAAAACGGAACAGTCTAATTAATTATTATATACACAATAACGAAATGTAATTATTAATTCTAATAAAATCTTGCAAAAATATAATAATGTTTTTCAAAATAAAGAAGAATTCAGGAGAGTTCATATATATAATAATTTTTGTTGCTATAATTATTAACTTCTTGCCCCAAGAGACTCATTTCAATATTCAATTAGAGCTATACCACCCTGTATCTTTAAACTACTTTGCTCAAAACATATAAGTAACGCAAAAAAAATAAGACTATGTAAAAAGTGCTTACCTATCAATCACCACCGGATCTGAAGGTGTTTCGTTTCGATTTCCGCAGGACTTCTTCTCACAACATCGGCTGTAAAAAGTTATTGGAAAATAATTAGTGATGTGTTGATTTAATTGGTTCGAGTAGAGTCGTTAAGGATCGACTCTAGCCGACACAAGTGAAAAGGGAAAAACGAGACAGCATTAAGTAGCTACTAGGGATGTAACGGTTTTAATTTTTTGGTGACTGGCCCGTTTTAAAATTTAAAGTTACACGTACGAATCGGGCGTAAAAGTTGTCCTAAAGATCAATTTTTGATAAATAACGTCATCATCAATCAATCTTGATCATCTAGGATCCAATATTCATTAGAATAATTTAATAAGGCCCGAATTTAAAATTATTTTAAATTATTATTGTACCGAGTGGTCCATTAAAATCTGAGTACTCTAAGTTTTAAACTTCAACAAGATATATTTATTAAATTACAATAGAACTTCAGTAAAATTAATACTATAAATAGAAGTGTGTCTGAGCTCTCTTATTAATTAATGTAGTCGCCCTTAGTGGCAAAGATGACTTCTAGCCTGGGTCGGAAGGACTGGCACCCGCTGTGGATGTAGTTATCTGCTACGGTGGTCCTGGAGACGCCCAATTGCTTGAAGTAGGGAAATGACAATTCGTCTTGCATGTTCAAGTGTCCTTTTCTCGACATGTACATAAGCTAGAGAGCTCAGATTTTTTTTTGTAACATAGTGATTATGCTTGAATACATTGAAATATGAATTAATTTCAAAAAGCCTGAAAGTATTTGAGTTTTTTCCAAATTTGTAAATCAACTCACCACCATTTGTGTTTTGTCGAACCGAGTCCAAACAACACTGATAAAAATAATGAAGTGAATTCACAAATTTCTTTTATGTATTTTGAATATACATATAATACGTACTATTTATACATAATATATGTATATGGGATAAAAAGGGAATGATGAATTATAATTTTTCTTATGACTTTCAAGGGTCGTTCAACAATACAATGATGATGATGATAATGCCAACAGATGGAGCAATTTGCTGACCATTGAGAGTAGTAGGAGAAGAAGAGAAAAATGAAGTAAGAGGAGAGGATGCTGGATGGATGTGTAATACATATATTGTCATTATACTAACGTGTGACAAAGATGAATTATACTTTTTTATTCTTCTTTCCCTCTCTAACAATGTATGTATGTATATATAAACATAGAACCATTTACAATGGTCGACTCTCTACGCAATGGTTGTATGTATTTCTTATTAACCTCTCCTCCCCCTTGCTAGAGTCAACAATATATTATTATTATTATTATTGTTCACTTTCTGACTATAATTTTGATTACAGCTCATCCCGACAAATTATCTCAGTTAGTTAGGCAGGCACATAGATATAGTTGTATAAAAATGGTATGTTGAAAAAGAAAACGAAAATCTAAATGTTAGTCCTGACTATTTGAAGTGTGCTTTAAATAAAGCAATACACATTTTCATTAATAAAATGTTGAATACAAGGCTATAAATATTTCATTACTGACTCTTTTCTTGTAACAATTGAATTTATCTTTGATTGATTTAACTTTTTTTACAAATTTATGTTACAAAGTCATACCGCCATATCTATATCTATTTATTGATTTTTCCAATGGCTAACGATAATTTGTTTTACTTGTCAAATAATGTCTCATATAAATACATATTTTTTAATTGAAATATTTGTTTACAAAACATTAATACGTCCTTGTTTATTTCCCAATGACGTCATATATAGAGAACGCTGTGTCAATGAGTTCTACTAATATTAATTTACTGATATTAGTAGAACTCATTGGCTGTGAACTTATACATAAAAAATATTACATTATGTACAAAACATTTGAATGAGGGGGGTTGGTTGTCAAAAACATAATTTAATTGAACTTGTTAATTTAATATTCAAAACTTATATTTTTCTTCATCAGAGCCCAAGTTTCTATTATTATTACTATAATTGAATATTATCGATAATTGAAACTAAACTAAAATATAATGAATGACTAATCAATCATTTGAACTCTACTATTTATTTATAACGTCAATTTGAACATAAATTTGATTAGTTAATTCAAGCATTCAGATGTAATTCTTTATATTAATGTTTTGTAACCAAACGCAGATTGAAAACTTTGGTTCAATGTATCTTGTACGTGTTTATTTGATAAAGTATCGTTCAGTATTCGAAAAGTGTACAGTGCGCGCCAGCAAAATTGTTAGGCTCCAAATGTTATCCATTGTTATGCAAAAACTTTTGTGGGATGTTCATGCAGATACTCTCTAAGCCTCTCAAAAAATATTTTGAAAATTGGACTGAGGATGGAAGAGAACAAAAGGCAAAGGATAGTGGATTTTGCTCACTCCCAAGAGAGCAAAAAGAGGATTGTAGAAACTGTGGAGTTGAGCAGGATCACAGTGTCTTGGGCAATGAGTGATGAGTGAGAAATTGTCCACTGGATGTTTGGAAGTGGTGGCCGTAATCTGGAAAGTTCGTAGTAGTAGTTAATGGACAACCTAAACAAGCCCATAGAGGGAATCCGATAGAATATATGGGATAACTAGCAAGGGCAGAGGGGTATCAAATTCTACCATCAGGTTGGCTGTCGAAGACTGGGGCTTGAAATCTTACGTCTGCAGATGGGCCTTCCATCTAAAGGACCAAGTTTCCAGGAGGGGCTATGATACTCCGGGGGTTGCTTAGAAAGGAAGATGATGCCTCCCTATTGGTTCTCAAAGGGTTTGAGGATCGGCACTAAGGATTACTGGACGTCATAAGGAACATTGTTGAGCTCTGGATTGATGCCAATGATGCTGGGATCTAATATATGCGGTAACCGGATGGTTCTCCTAGCCACAAGTGTAGCTAACAGTGTCTATATAATTCGTATTTTTAGTTGTAGCTTTTTCGAAAAGATTTGATATTCATCATTTTCATTCTTTTAATTATTAAAATATCTCCATGTAAAAAAAAGTTATACTTCCCAGAGTAGTATCCTGTTGTGTGCATAATAGCTCATATGATTATCCATTAGTAAATTTAATTGAGTTAGATAAAAATGTATTCTAAATGAAGTCAACTTACCTGCACATAATTTCATGAGTTAGAAGAACTCGACACATTTCCGGATTTTTATCCTGTCCTTCGTAGACAATGGACTGAAAATAGAAGAACAGGGAATAAGATGAGATTAAGGCTATATTTTATCATTACAAACTGTATGTAGAATATACATATATCTATATACCATGTATAGTCAAAATTATAATTGTTCTGCAGGATCTAATTAGAGAAGAGTTAATGAGGAAAAAGTCTCATTATAAGTTTTAATGTATTTATGGTGGTATTATGAGGGGGACTCGCATCTGCGATACCTTCTACAGAGTCATATATAGATCCCAAGAATGTAGTTTACTGCTATAGTGTTTAAAAAGAGTCGAAAGTACTTAATTAGCTATAATAAGTTTTATATATTTTTTTGAGAAAGAAACCTTTTGGATTTATTCTTTTGGTTTTTTTATTTATGTGTGCATATGTACTCGTAGTCAGGTATTTTTATAGATAATATGATTACATTAGTACCTATCTAACTAATTGTTCATCTAAATCCCATAAGAGTTTTTTAAGAGACGTAATGATAATTGAGAAAATTTTATCCCATTCCCTTTTTAAACATTAAAAATGGTACTCTTAAAAATTAACCCTAAACCATCATTTAATGACCCGAATCTTTTTATTAGTATATATCATATGGTTTGTATTTGAATATATATATATATATTAATACTTCTTTACAGTTTTAATATTTCCGCTTACAAATGAAGGATATTTCATTCAATTTGCATACCCTTGTTTTGAAGAACTTGTCAGAGACGACTTGTGTCTGACTAGCAAATTATATGCACAATGTCTTCTAGAATATTGTATCTACTTGCTGATATTTACAACTGTGCTAGCCTCCCTCTTGGCCATATCCTTTAATGCAAAGTCATGAGAGTGATTTGCAGTATGATTTGCCCCCCTCTCCTATTTTGCTTATTTAAGGCGGGTTACCACATCTATCGAGATTTTTGAATAAGTTTGGAACAGACCAATAGACTATGTATATTTAAAGACTTTCTATATTATAATCTTCAAACCTTAACAATTCTGTATATCAAAATCAAGAGGTTTTGTCTCGATAGATCTGCTAACCTGCCTTGATTATTTCTTACTTGAATAACAAAACGCCATATTCCTAATTTAACACTAAAATGATTGGAGATGTCAAAATAACTATTTTTCTGATTGTGATTTTTTGAGTGTATCTTAGGAATGCGTAGATACTGGATCAAATAAATCATCATACAAAGGAGCTTGCACGTCATGTTACAAAAAGAAAGAAAAAACGAATATATATATGTTTAAAGTTATGTACGAACGGTAAGTAAAATGAATGAAATCGTGCAGGAGTTTAAGTCAGGTCATATTTTATACAGCTCTATACTATAGAATATGAGTTGAAAACTCATTTTCAACAACAAACATGTGGAGCTACAGCTCATATTAAAAAAAGAGATGTACATTATATAAAATTAAGAATAATGAAAGTTACTTTAGATTAGGTTTAGCAACGAAGCGGGTGTAGCTAAAGCTTACCCAGGGAGTACTTTAGTCTCTAGACTGAAGTACTCATCAGGTCATATTCAAAACATTCGCAAGCTATTATTATTTTGAGGAGAGAACATCTAAGTATTGAGGAACTACGTGTGAGAGTGTTCAAGAAAAAAAGTGAGTAACACTGATGATTTCTTGCGAAGTTATCTTCTATATTATTAAAGCAAATTGTGTCTGTTCGTCGACACCTAAAATGTACTAACGCTGTCGATGATTTCAATTACGACACAAAACACGTTACTGCATAGAATGGCGGGGAATGTCATGCTTACATCACCGATCTTATTGATTTTTTTTAGAAGGGTTGTTAAAATACCATCAGATGTCCCACCGCCGTGGTACACAATAAGGCCCTTTTTAGTGTGACTTTAATTATGGATCACCCTGTATAATTTATTTAGGTATATTCAAAGAAAAAACCACATCTCTTTAGATGATGTAACGTTACGAATTGAAAAAGTCGCATCCATTTCATTTTTTTTACCCATTGTTGTTTAACAGAAAAAATATAAAATTAAAAAATTAAACTTGAATCTGTCAGTGATGGATGTTGACTCCTACTCATTAAAGATAAAAAATAGGGTATGGGGGGGAAGGGGGTTGAGGGAAGACATAAAATACGTGACACCATTTCTCATTTTGTTTAAAAAATGGGATGATGTAGCATCTGACAGAAGGCATGGCTTTCAAATTGTTATTCTGCTTGGAGTATTTTTTATTTTATCTTTGCTATTAATAAAAAAAAAAGCTAACAGTTTATTTGGGTAAAAAACCCCCAAAGAAATAATTTTTACCTAAATGAAATCGAAGGACGAAGACAACTAAATAGATTACATTAGTATCCTAACTTTTTTTGTCTATAATTGAAAGCCTGTTTTTCTTATTGTTTTTACCCTGAGAAATATGAAAAATACATTTGTTACCTAAAATTTCTAGAAATTGTTTTTGAAGAAAAAATGACTAAAACATTTACATAATTGAGTGTTGTTTTTCCCCTTAAAAGTTCTAAATAAAAAAAAGGCATAAATTAATGTTTGAACTGACATCTTTCTAGATTCAAACTTTTTTTAAATTGTCTTCCTATCCTTTTCCGCCGAATGAGAGAAAATGCCTTGTAAGTACAAAAATAATGAAAAAATCAACCCCTTTTACAAAAATCTAATAAATTCCTCCTTTTTCATTACAATGATAGAATTTTTAGTTGATTAAAGTAAAGTTTATAATAAATTAAATAGGACCTTACCCAAATTATTATTTAAAAGTTATTTAAGATTTCTTTCTTGAAAAAATATTTTTGTATATTAGTTAAGCTATCAAGGATAGTTGTGACGGGAGATTCTAAAAAAAAATATCCTGATGCCAATTCAGATTCTTTAATATTTTAAATAATGGTTAACAAATACCATTTAGCTATAAATTTCTAAGAATTACAATTGAAAAATTACAGTAGGCGATTCCTCTGCCCGGTGAGCTTTTTCCAATACGGATTTTACCAGGACGAATAATCCTACGGCAAACTTTCCAATGGCACACTTTGCAATGGTGAGCTTTTATAGATCCCTTTACAAAACGTATTCCCTTAAAATAACAATACCTCCTCCGACTTCATGTGTTTAGAACCCTTTTGTTCATGCTTAGTTTGTGTTCAATTTGTTTCTTCTCAGGTTTCGAGCATTCTTCATGATAAATTATTTTATTACAATATTTATAAAACACTAAGACTCAAGTCAAAATTCAATTGGGCGTTTTTTATTTCTTGTCAGATGTATTTAATACTTATTTTTTTCATAACACAGAAAAGTAATGAATAGTTAAATACTAGTAATAAATAATAATATATAAGAATCTGAATCACAAATTAAACATTATTTTCCTATTCTAGAAAAGACACCCGATCCCCTATTCCAATTAATCGTCTCATCACTAATTGATAGTATATAGAATGTTACTCTCTGTAGACCATCATTACTTTTGGGTTTTTAAAGATTTTTTCGTGTTTCTCGATGTAAAAGCAATCAAGAAAACACAATCTCAGTCTAATGGCAAACATAGGTGGACTTGTTTATGTTTTAAATAGTGCTTATTAAGCACAAAAATATGGTTATTTTTTTAATACTTGATGACGGATATTGTGATAATGTTTTCAGGAATGAAAAACACTTTTTTTTTTTTTTTATTAATTTGATGGCATAAAATAAATAGATGAATCCAAAAAGATCGATTAATTATTTAAAAGATTAACCTTATGGACATTGGTGTAGGATACTTGCCTTTGGGTGGCTTATTTGGGAAATTAATTTTCGTGTAATTAATATTTTTTAATCAAAAAATTATAAATATATTGGATTATTACATATTATTATTCGCGTAAAATATAGGATGTAACCATTCGATACATCTCCTCTCCTACGTCTATGAGTATCGATACTTATACGATAATCAGTATTAAATGAATATCGAGACTAAAAATGTATAATATCTGTATAATAAACTGTTATGCTAAAAAAAAATTCCTGATTTCCTGATTTTACATTTGAGTATGAGCCTTTGAGTGTTATGAGTGGCTGGAAATATACACAAATCACACTCCGAACCTATTAATACCATGAGTAAGAACAGGGACTTACACTTATGACTAGTCATGAAAACCGTCTGTATTTTGGGGATGTTAATAAAAAGAAATCAAACATGGCACCCTGACTATTGAGGAATGTTTTGTAGGAGAGCAGATAGCTGTCATAACGTTTTATTAGGTCAACTAAAATCATCTATAACAAGGAAGGAGGAGAAATGAAATAAACAAGGACTTTGGCAAGAATTATTTCAAAATGGATCCCAAATTCTACTCCTACTCCAACAAGGATTTACCATTATAACTACCCCATAAATCCTCAAAGTCTTTTATGAGCACACACGAATGTTCAATCAGGTTTTGAATATCATTCAATGTAGTAGAGAAAATGAAGTTCACTATTTAGGAGTGAACGAAAAATGACAACAGATCAAGAAAAGAAAATTCATTCTTCAGATTACCAATTAAAAAAAAAAAAAAACGGACTAGATAAGAAATGCACCAAATTTTCATAACTACTTCTAACTCCCCAACAAATCCTGAATGTTACTCTTCGTCCTTCATGAGCACACTGACTCGTGGTTAAAGTTTATACTCTGATGTTTATTTCCTTCATCTCACGGCTGCTTGCAGCAGATTTAATGATACGTCATAATAGCTCAGCTGGTTTCTTCAAATTGACAGAGTCACCATTTTAAATACCATTTTTTTAGCATAGCGACAGATCCTATTATTTTCAACTGTGGTGGTATCTGTCGGCAAATTTGCCTTCTCTCTCAAAGTGCAATATTTTTTTTATGACATTCTCTCTGACGGAGTCTTTTGGCTACCCTCAACTTTGATCATATTCCCATCCCTCTAGTATAATCCCTAGAACACGTTATAAAATGAGTATTCCATTCATTTCTTCTCTCTCTCTCTCTGATAGGTTTTCACTCTACAATATTCATATTCCTGAATATGTACATTGATGGTTACTTATTTCTTGGTTATGATAAGGAAAAATACATTTTGTATATTATATATTATGCGCTGGCATATGAATAACATTATATTTTCATATGTACATACATGTAAACAGGGTATATCCAATTACAGTTCGTTTCTCTTTGCTACTTAGTCACCTCAAATATGTATATATATACGAGTATGTAAGTACTTTCTAAATAGTAGTTTCTTATGTCATCTTATAAGAAACGAAAAAGTATGATGTTGATCTGTCAGTTCAAGTGAAGTTGCACTCACTAAACATTCAGGTTTTCTTCTTGAATGTTTGTCTTACAGAGTCCCTTTTTACTGTTAGCTACATAAGAGATAATATGTAATACATTCATATGTCAGTCTCTAAAGAATGGGGGAAAAAATTCTTTGACAAATTATTATTTTATTTGTATAATTGAGATCTCTACTTTTCTTTTTCGGGGTTAAGAGATAGTCAGTCCTAACACTAAAATGGTGAGATTGTCTTGTTTAAACTCTGAGATAAAAACTTTATCTTTATAATAATTTTAAGCAACTATTTTTTATTGGGAAATAAATTTCATTTTATTTCCATTATAGTGGTAAATACTATTATCCATCGATACTGCACCAACTTACTCCATCTATGAGGTAAGTCAGGACAAAAAATTGATATTATAGTTAAAGCACCATTAACTGCATTTGCTGTCAAATTAGTGGCAATAGTTGCATTTAGAATATATAGGGTAGGGAAAAAATCAGTTTACTTTTACATGCTGAGATATATGGAAAAGAGAATGTAAAAATATAAAATATCTAACCCCACTCTCCTTGGATTATAAAGAAAGCCAAAGATTTCAGAAATTTTATGTAAAATAAGAAATCTCTTTTTCAAAAGACAAGATTCGAAATTTCTTATTTAAGATTGAAGAAATACTGTTTCTAAAATACATCATTGAAATAAATTCGATGAACAACGAAATGCTATTTAAAATTCAGACCTCAGTACATTACTTGAATATGCAGCAACATACAGTTGTATTACTATTGAATTTAACGACTAAATAATTAGTTTTGAGTTAATTTGTAACTCATTTTTAACTTTAATAATTAATCAACAGATAAATGAAATATAAATACTTCGAGAAAGACTCTGTACTTTTGGCTCGGTAAATCACTCACTGGAAATAGAATACCTCAATAATAAGTTATAATAAATAAAAGTTTATATTTTAAGTATAATGAAACAGGACATACCGTTTTCTCTTGATTTTATTGTCATGGTATATTTTAGAACAAATCTAGGCAATGCTTTTCCAGCTGTCTTACTTCTTGTACCACCTGAGAAAGTATCAAAATATCCAAGTATTGCCATTATTCAAAAATCTTTAAATTACATGGTGTTCCCAATAAATTGTTAGAATCTTTAAAGAGTAGAACCATATTTTTTTTTATGAGAAAGCTACATTTTATGACATTCAGTTATTCATAACGAGATCTGCCTCTCTTGATAACCTCGGGCAAACATCACCAGAAGATTTGGTAGGCCTGACCTACCTTGTGCAGATCCAGTTTTACTTCTGACAAGTGTTGGGCGGTCTGCCGATTTCGAAATTATATATAAGGGTTCTATCTATGTAGGGTACAACTCAAAAAATTGAGAATCCGTGAGACCATACAAACTCCTTGGAGATTTCCATATTGATTATATTTGGAACACTCTGAAAATTATATTTATCTAACTCAGAGTGAATCAAATTATAAATCCCTCTTCCTTTATCGACGTATCTATTACATATTTCAGCTCTAAATAAATATTTTTTGAATTATGCAGAAATGGAATAGGGAGAGGACATTTACATCATCATATAATTTTTAAGTCCTTGTTTACATTGGAGATTATCCAGCCCCTGATTTTTCCTTCAATCCTTTGTCAAAACAAGCTCACACGAGCCAGCTCAAGGCTGAGAGAGTAGGAAGAGGGGGAAATTAAAAAGTCAAAATATATTTAGACGTGTGTACGAGTTAGTCACTCTCGTCGTCTTGACTAAGCTTCCTGGGAAGAATTTAATCTTCTTTTCATTGTTCTTCCATCCCGTTAGTTAGTCAGTCGTCAGCCATGTTTGTATGTATATGATATGGGTAATCTTATGAAATGGAGATGTCTTGGCGTAGATAACGTCAATTACAAACAATTATAGAGAGAGAGAGAGAGAAAGAAAAATAAAAGATGGAGAATAAAAGAGAAAGTTTGTTTTTTTCCTTCATTTTGTTATTCTAATCTTTGGTTGTTGTTATCTCTCTCTCTTTCTCTCTCTGTATACTCCTACTAATATTCTCCTATCATTTTCTAATTAATTCCTCAAATGTATATCACTTTGATAAGATAAACATTTTGTTTTTCTTTAATTGCTTTTAAATTAAGATAAGAAAGCCATAGCGAAATTTCTTATTTATTTACTTTTTTACAAAACAGAGAAAAACTTCCCCTTGACTATTTTTAACTCATATATTTAATTTCAAGAATCATTCAAACACATGATAAAAGACATAGAATTGTTTCAACTGTTGAGTAAAAAATATTTTATGTACATATGTACTCGTATATGATCTCCATTTATAGAAAAATAAAACTACTTTTTCCTCCTTCTTATACCTTCGGTACAAAGCAAATGTTTGAGTTTGTTCTGTTTCAATTAAAATATCATGGCAAAATAAAGATCAATCACCTCTCTCATATTTCATTGCATTCTTGCATTTTTGATTAGATTTTATTGCAGTTTATGGGTTCCATAAGAGTAAATATAAAAATTTGGGGGGAGAAAAGGGTCTGGGCGTTTTTTGTTAGATGTCTTAAGTGATATATTATATCTCACAATCAATACATTACATCAAAAAAAAGCTTAAAGTATGCTTGAAGGTTAAGCGTACACTTGAAAAAATTTCATTTACAGTTTTGTGTTTAGTAATGTCAGTTGTAGGCTACAACGTTCCAAAATGGAAGTTAAAAATACAAGAAAATCATGACATTCTTCACTACGACCAAGGGGAAAATTCGGATCTGGCGACCAAATAAAATCATGCTGTTTATGTACCCAATGCAGTATTGAATGCAACAGCAAAGCACTGGTTCCAACAATTCCGTTCTTGTCATATGGACGTTGAAAATGTTGATAAAATAATGAAAATTGTCGAGTCAGACCGGTATGTGACCACTTAGTCTATTGCCAAGGAACTGAAACTTAACCAGAAAACCGTTTGAAACCATTCAAATCGGATAATTTTAAGTATGTAAATTTTATTGTTAAGGTAAAGCAAAAAAAAAAAAAAGCTCAGAACTTTTTACTTAATCTATTATTAATTCACTTCATTTTCAGTTAGTACCAACTTTCAAAAGACACCTCTCAAGATTTCATGACAATCTGTTCCCTGGTTTGTGAGTTATTGGGCTAAGTGTGACGTTACTTTTGTTAATTCCTTTACAATTGATCAAAAACGATTTGGTGTTTTAATTTTAGACTACTTCTTGATAGGAAAAAAAGGTCCAAGCTAAGCAATGGTTTGAAAAGTGTTATGGGGAATCCACTCCATACAGCGAATAAAAATACGTATTAAAAAAACCAATTTTCAAGGTAAAAAACGTGTTTTCATTGTTAAGTTGGTACTTTTCAGCTCATGTGTTAGTATGTAGGTCTATTTATCGAATGGTATTTGGAACTATCTCTTTAAATTTCGTCCAGTATATATATACAATATAACCGGAATTGTCATGTTGAAAATAGTGATTATTGTATGACCAAAGAATACTTCTGCATAACTGAGCGTCTGTATTTTTTTATTTTTTGCAAGAGACAATCTAAAATGATGGAGCACTACTTTGCCCAGGGTGGTCCTCTCTTCCGCTTTCATTCAATATTTGAAGGGTACACACACAAAGTAAGCCTAACTAACAAACAAAATATTATGAACAAAAAAGGTCATGGAACTTAACGGTTTTTCGTCATAGAGTTAGTGAACTTATTACGAAAACAGTGTTTTGCAGACTGTATGACAACTAAAAAGTCAAATATGCTCCCAATTTATATTTACATCGAATTAAGGCGCCCTGGGATGTAAAAAATAGATATGGCATAAAAATTAACAATTAACTTCGTTAAATCCGTTTAAAAGGTTCTTACGTTAGGAGCACTTTCATAGCCAATAAAATATAACTTTAGAAAAACCATATGCGAGTAAAGCAATTTTTTTTTTTTTTTTTAAATATTTTAAAAAGTTAGAAATGAAATTAATGCAGTTAAATAGAAAACTTATAAAAAGAAAAAAGGTCGTGCAAAAAAACCAAAAATGTATTTTATAAAATGAGTCATGAGTCAAAAAAAATATATTCATCAAGTTAAAAAGTTTTAAAATTAATAAAGTCCTAGTCTCAAATATGTATTGAATAAGTTATTCATTACTATCGTAATCACGGTTTTGTTATTCAGGGAAGGTGGACTAATTTTAGATTCCCCTTTATCCTGTCAAAAAAAAAAAATATAGTAGGATCAGATTAAACTTTAAAAAAAAATGTTTTGTTTCGTCTCTTAATCTTCTTGCGAAAATTAATCATTAATTGACGATTACATTTCATATAGTCATAGCTGACTAAATTAACATGGTTACGCCCTCTTAATACACAGGCAAAAAGTAAGTTGTCCATTTAAAAAACTATCCTCTTCTACCCTCATAATAACTATAAGTATTATTCAGTTAGATTACATAAAAACAGGCCTGTATATAAAGAAGAAATTGAGTCAAAAGAATTTGTATTTTTCTATCTATTTTACTTTATAAAAAATGATGATATAATTATTTATAAGCTATTATGTGCCCGTTGAAGTGCAAAATATTATTGTCGCTAGGATTTTAGTATAGGTAAAGCCATCATTTGGAATTCCAGGCCTACAAGTCGCAGTTTTTTTATGCAATCCAATTTATTTCTATGTTTAAAATTGTATATTGAATTTCGATTTAAAAATCACGGCTTTCACCCCAGGCATAAAAAAAACTCTAAGTATAATTTAAAGAACATAAATAAATGTTTTTATCATTTTTTTCACAAGAAATTGTTTAATTTTTTTTTTTCAAAAAAATTTAATTTTCTGTATATACCTATAGATTTTTGAATTTTTTCGGAAGAATATAAATACCTATAAGAAATTTAATTTTTTGTTCGAAAAATTAAATTTTTTGTGAAAAGCTATAGATTTTTGAATTTTTTTGGAAACAATTATATATTTGAAATTTTTTGCAAAGAATTAAAAATTTGGAATTTAATTTTTGTTTAAAAAATTTAATTTTTTGTGAATGACTGGATTTTTGAAAAAAATTCTATAAGATATCTAAAACCAAGCCCCTTGCCCCCTACAAAAAAAAAAATATAATATATATATAATCCTGCAGACGCCCCTGGTCTATGAACTGTCTTTTATAGTGTCTTGTAGGTAACTTATGTCTAAGGAAAAAAAAAAGAGTTTCAATTCACCTGCTTTGTGACTGAATCAATCAATCTGACGTACATATCTTGTTCCTGGCGTACTCCTACAAAGAGAAAAAAAAGGTATGGTATAGTTAAATACATCGATAGGTTCAATGTATGTATGTATGGAGAACATTTATGATTTGTGACTAAGGATGATGGATGTTGTTTACTGATTTATGGCTTCTGGTCTCTCTTTCTTTCTCCCTTGGACCCGAAATTGTTTGTTCTATATTAAACAACTCTATATTTTTTGTGTGTTTAACCACAACATAAATTACCATCAATGAATAAATCAAAGGGCTCTAATTTAAAAGAGATTTATTACGTTTGAACGTAACCATACATATTAAAGGTAAAATATATCCATGAGAGATTTCTTTGCCAGGTGGACTACAGCCAAAATGAACTAGTGTTGAGACACGGTCGAAACATATTTTTTCCCTAGTTTGGTCTAAAGTTATTTTTTCAAGTTTGATTTGATTTAGACCGCAATCTTAGACCATGTACCGAATTTTTCGGTCTCAATTCTTATATAGTTGTATACATATTTTTTGGGTCAATCTACGGACTAATTTTCTACCCCATCTACCTGATTTATGAGTTGCATAAATATAATTAACCGGGTGGTCCATTGAAATCTAAACACTTACTACTTCAATTATTGATGAAGGTTGATTGACTGAAATTAATTCATATTCCAATATATTAAAGCATAAACAATTATTTACAAAACAACAAAATCTGAGCTATCTAGTTTACGTACAAGTCGAAAAAGGACACTTGAACGTGATCGACGAATATCCATTAGAAAAAGTTGGACGTCTGAAAGACCACTGCCTTCAGAAAGTATGAAACGTTGGAAAGGAAGAAGGGCTCTGTCAAAAAGACCCTGATGCCAACCACTTCGACTACATGTTTTGGGTTTATGTCGAGAGAAGGTCTGTAGTGTACATCATCCAAACACCGAGGCCCTCCAAGTGTCAGGCAGCACTAGGACACCATAACATACATCTGCAGTGGGTGCAAGCCTTACACCTCCCCCTGGAAGTCATCATTGCCGCTAAGAGCGGCTACATGACTGATTAATATAGCTCAACCCACACCTCTTTTTTTTTGTATTAATTTTTATGAATAAATTATATCTTGTAAAAGTTAAAAATTCAAAGTGTTCAGATTATAATGGACCACCGGGTATGACAAATATTTAACTTAATACAACGTTATTGTAGGTTGATGTTCACGATTTTAAAATACGTCATCAGCAATTCAGAATTAGAATTGGTCTATTCCCTAATTTTAAATAAGACCGATTCAGATCGATTTTTTTAAATCGGTCCAGACCGAACATCCATAAAGGATTAAATTGAGTTCGGTCCACTAAAAATCATAATGGTCATGGATTGGCTCAGGATTTTCTAACCGAAGCCCAACACAACAAAATACCTCTTTAAAAATGAAAGGGATCACAATATGTAGAATGGATGAATTAACATATTCTTTTTTTATACTTTTGCTCAATGATAATTAATTAACTCATTATCTAGATACATATATAGAGAGATAAGTAATGATTTGTGGGTCTCGTGGGAGAGTATTTTTCTCTCTCATTAAATTGGTAGAGTTATTAATAATTAGTGTTGTATTCAAGCATTACTCAAACTCGGAGGAAAACAACTTTACTTTACTCTATCCGAGTATTGTGTGAAAATTTCACAAACTCGCATGAAATGGGCTTGGTTTATCCATTTTTAATAACATGTATGAATTCTACAAAATTCGAAATCGAACGAACTCTCATAAATAGGTATATGTTGGAAGTGGTAAATCATATACTCGTATATGAGAGTAGTATTGTGTAGGTCCTTATTTATTCAGTCAAGTTCAGTCCAGTTGTAGGGCCAGCCCTTAACGACTCTCGGTCCTTTGGACTCTCAGTACTAGAACTGATTAAAAAAAGAAAATAAATAAAGTTGACTGACGTCATCACGGATCAAAGTTTATAAGTTTTAGAACTGATATGCAGGGACTGAACTGGAAGGTATAGCAGCCTTCAATACTAAATAATAACGTACACAACACCCTGTATGAGCCTAATAGAAACACATCGACTCAACAAACAATTCAAAAACTTGAGCTTGAAAATTTTGACTCGAGTCCAACACTATTAGTACATAATATTTTTTTAATAAAATTTTTGTTATGTGACACATTTATCAAGGAATTTCGTGTTTTTTTGTAGCGTTCTACAGTTACATAAAAAAGAAGAAGAGCAAATCAATGAAACGTATTCATTATTAATTAAAAGTAAAAAATAAACAAACCTTTTGTTTGTTTAGTGTTGTTGCAGGAGTCCCCGTTTCTCTCTCTCTATATATATAGCCTGAGCACAAAAGCCCCATGAGGATTGGGAAGTGAATTATTATTATTTTTTATTATTTATAGCACTCTCCTTCTATTGAAACGAACGTTGTATGTATGAAGTCCTATGTCATATCTAATACTAATAAAGCATTGAAAGGGACTTGCTTATATGATATACATATATATTAAATTATCCCGTTTTTAGGATAATATTTTTTCATATCTGCACATGTACTTTGTACAATGAAATAATTAACTTTTTCAAAGTTAAAGGCAATTTAGTTTATTTTTGCCATGATGGAGGAGGTCATTTTAAGTTTTAAGAAAAAAAAAATTTTTTTGTGTGTAAATTGAACATTTTTAAATCTCTTGTAATAGCAGCCACATTTTTAAATCTCTTGTAATAGCAGCCCAAATATGATGTTATGACTTGGTTAATAATATGTTTAAAAATGTCAACTACTGTTAAATTGGGCTATACTTCTCCACAGTATTTTTGATGGAACAGAGAAATTCCAAGTCATTAAGCACATGTTAGAGCCCTTAGATTTTTAAACACATGGGTCACAAGGTAGTTTTGACTCATCAACCAAATACTAATAAGTATAAAATCATATTAGTATCATATTTAAACCCCCTGGTACAGGAAGTTTAAAATTGTTGGATTTAAAAAAAAGAAAAAAAAACATGTTTTGAAATTAAAATGGCCTACTGCTCCATGTGGAAAATGATCTACGAGCCCACAAACTTAGCCAAAGTCATTTTTTTTATTGTCTTTTGCAGTGAAAAAATAAATACTTGATCAAAAAAGGAATAGCCTAATGTTCATATACTCTGACGTATGAACATTACAAAATACTATTTGTTGACATTCCTCTCAGATTGTCTTAAAGAGGTTTGATTCCCTCCGTTCAGTAGGATAGGCAACCTTTGTCGTTTGACCTACTAAAAAATGAATGAATTGAATTCTCATCCATCATCTGAATTATGTTGTATATTTTCCCCTTAGTGATTCAATTACGTATCATGTCCACGTGCTTTATGTATGTAAATAAATATCTCTGCATATCAGATTGATATGACATCTGTATGTATATATCTAACTTATAATAAACAGCTGCAATTTACTCTAAATTGCTTCACTTACCATTTGAGTACAATAGCTGTAGGCGATATTGAATCCCATTACTGGTTCGTACCCCATCCACTTCCTAAATTGAATAGATATTAATATTATTATTTATAGGGAAATGATGTTTTATAATATCAGTCAACACAGTTTCTACTTTTTTTGCCCTTTGGAGTCAGGCCCAGTTTGTGAGTGAGTTATTTCTTTCCTTTTTAGAATTTTGGTTTTTTGTAAGAAAATATTTCCACTTTTATGGGGAAACCGAATGTAAAAATGTTGCCTTTATTCTTTTTATTTTATAGAAGAAAAAAAATCAACTGATCTTTTCAATAAAATAACATTCTATTTTTTTAAATTACTTTTAAAAGAAACCAAATATTTTAAGTTTTATTGGTATTTTTAGTAAGGGGGCGTTAAAAAAAATTCCTTTTTAAGCCTACTCAATCTTTTTTAAGTGTTCTTTGCATTGGTCAGATGGAGTTGTACTGATTATGTATAAGTAAACATTGTATAAGTATGACATTTACTCAATCTGATCTAGGAACCTTCATTAAAGTCCAAATACATTAAATTTATTTCCTTCTCTAGAAACAACCGGTATGCGAATTGGTCAAAAAAAGGAAGGGAAAAAAAGTGTTTCATGTAAAGCATTAAAACCAAATAGCGAAACAAAGTCCATGGATATCAATATTTGTACAAGGTAGTAGTCATAGTTAGTGTTGTTTCAGTCATTATTAATTCGGTCCAGTGCAGTCTCAGGACCGGTCCTATCGACCCTTAGAACTATCTATAATCGGGATCTGTCCTTAACTGTCGGTCCTTGGAATTTTTCATAAAAATATCGATGTTTTATTGAGCATAATAAGATATATGAGTATTTTATTAAGATTATAGCATATATCTTGGAAGAAAAAAAAAAAGTTCTATATATGTAATACGAACATATTTTATTCTTACTTAGTTATATGATTTATTCTCTTTTATAACGGAATAATCAAATCAGGAAAAGCGTCGCGAGGGATGGATCTTTCCTTCTTTAAGGACCGACAAGTGGGAATGGACTCGATGGCATAGAACTGGACTGTAATGCAGTCCTAAATATCGACAACAATAGTCATATCGGTCTTTGGGAAAGGTCCTTAATAACATTGGTCCTTGGAACTGTAAGTATTACGACAGAAGAAATAAAGTTGAGTTAAATCATAAAGGACCGAACTTCATGAGTTTTAGAACTTATAGGCAGGACTAAACTGGACAGGATTGCAGTTTTTAGTCATAAATAATTGGTTATAGTGACACTTGCTGCGAGTATACTTGAATATGACTGCATAACTAATTATACAGCCTCTATTAAGTCCCCCTATTAAACTGAATTCACAATTTAAATTCTACAAAAGTAAGAAAAATGTCAGCAAGGCCTAATGCTGAAATGATAAAGTGACGTCATCTGTGGTGTCATAAAAAGTCACATCTTGGGTGGGGAAAAAGGATATCCAAGTCTACTCTCGCGTTTCGCTACTTTGTTATATAAGCTTTAGTCTTCTATGCTGGACATTCCTTGACTAGTGTATTTAGTCCATAGATGGCGCTACTACTTACTTGATCCTTTTCTATAAAAGCTATAAACGCAGTTCTCTCAATCTCAATCGGCTGTCCCGTTCGATCATAGAGAGCAATCACAAAATGGAAGAAATTGGATTTACGGAGGTTTGAAGGGGGCTGTTTCTCAAAATGTGCTCGTCCCACTCCTGGAGCCACTCTGCAAAAAATAAAAATAGTACAAAATTAAAGATAATAATGAGAAGGAAGGGGGGGAAGGGGGAGGAGGTCGTTATTTTATGGAAACGGAAATAATTTACCTACAAAGTGGAGTAGAAGGGGGTCAAGTTCAATACATATTTTGTTTTTTTTGATTTTCTATTTATAAATAATTTATACTCAGCTTTTATGAGTATATTTTATTCACTACTCTTTTGTGAAAACTAATTTAATTAATGAAAGGGGGGCTTTTCTCCATTTTACACTCTTCTACTCCGATTATTATTTTAATAATTTTAATGGCCATTAAACATATATGTTACATACGTGTTTTTAAAATGTATGTAATGGTTATTTATAAAAAAGAACCATTCGAAAGCGCCCTCTATGTATGTATAATGTATATATTTTTATCGACATCTATTAATAACGACTTGCTTTTACAAGAACTATACACATAGTGTTATATTACTAATTATAATAAAAAAATGAATAATGCAAGGGACTTACGTACGTATATGTAGTGCGTCAACAAAAAACAATCTTGAATAAATATCAAGAATAGGAGATGCTATGGGAAATCATTTTAGGGGCATAATCCATAAGTTGCGTTGTTCTTTTTGATCATTATTTTTAGCCCCCGCCCTCCCTAGATGCACGTGTTTTTTTGGGGTTTTTTGGTCAAAATATTATTTTTACTAAATATTAAATAACTTTTTGTCACGAAAGAATGTTTTATTTTATTTTTTATCTAAATACACTTTTTTTAAAGCCTACAGTACAATTCTATAAGCTTACCGCACGTCATACTAACTTTTTCTACCTAAAATAAAGTTTAACTATCTCAACCTTTTTTGAGATTTTTGGACAATTAGCACTTTGGAGGATCACAATGTTCATATTATGAGGAGGAGGATGTGATTTTGTCTCTGATGGAGTATCATAGACAGAGGGTTGAGGCCAGAGAAGAATAAAGAATATTATGCAAGACACAACGACTTTTATTGTCTATACTAGAAATTAGAATAATTATTTGCAGGAATACCTTGTACGGAATTTGTAGTTTGCAAATTCGTCTCTTCCTAAACTCGGATAATGTAGATGTGGCTTGCACAATGATCTCCTCCGGCCTCATCCCTCTGTCCACTGATCGGACTCCTATCCCCAATGCGATAATTTCAAATTCCAATCCCACTGTCTCGAATTTTGTGGTAGTAATAAAAAGTATGACTTGTCGGCAAACTTAAGCAATATACCCAAGGACTTTTTGAAATAATTTTTGGAGAAAAAATATTTATTTCTATTTCAAAAATGACTTTTTTTCTTATGAGAAACAAAGTCGATCCTTTTGATATTTCTCAGATTGTATCCCCTGTTTCCTATAACCTCATTCTTGCCATCATACTATATTGTTCAGATCTACGTGGTTTTAAGTTGACAACCCCCCCTCTTTCCTTCACATGGTTGGTGAATATCCCCATAGCTTACTTTAGTGTTGACGTTCCACATAATATGTATTAAAACCTAAGTTATTCTTCTTAGAATTATGTAAGACGTTAAAGAGAGAAGAAGAGATACTATCAAAATACGGTTTAAGCTTTTTTTATCCTTGAGTTCTCCCCCGCCCCACATATATCATCAATGCCATAATTTAAATATTATGTGCATGATTTCCTTTGGGGGTCGGAAGTCATAGGGAGAGAGGATGAGGAGGAAAAGATACGGACGTATATTCACACTTGTGAATGTAAAGAAATACTTGAAAAAACAAGAGAGTGTGAATGAGTTGTCCTTGTTTATAGTATAAAGAATGAAGAAACCGTCAACAACTGCGATTGAAAGTGATGGCCTAAAGGAGAAGAGTGTATTTGCTTTGCCATCGGGAACTACATACATAATATATACAATATGAATGTATATAATCAAATCAGTTACAAAAAAGACAATAATGTGTTTACCTAAAAACAATCTTGAACAAAAATCATGAAAATTCAAGTATATTTATTTACTTCATATATGCATATTTCATAGACATATTTGAGTAAATTTCAAACTTTGTATTTTAAGTTGTGGGAGGAGTTTAAATAATAAAGAATTATTGATATACCAGGTCGTCCAGTGAAATCTGAACACTTACTAAGTCAATAATTAATTCAGGTTGAATTATTAGAATTAACTCATATTTCTGAATGTTAAAGCATAACCAATTAGTTACAAAAACAAAACAATCCTGAGCTCTCTAGCTTACGTACAATTGGAGTGAATAACATTTGAATGTGATTGACGAATTTCTATTTGACCACTTCAAGGAGTTGGGAGTCTCCAGGACCACCGTCTCAACTGTCACTGCCCAGTAGAAGAAAGGATCTGTCAGAGAGGCCAAACTGGGCCTGGATGCATGAAAGAAAACAACCCAGGAAATTTCCATCCAGTTCATACAGTCCCATACCAGTGATTTCGGGGTTACACACCAGACTGTCCACAGAGCTATCAAAAAAGTGCGGGAAAAGAGCTTTGTGTGCTTGAAGAGACCACTTTTGATACTAGCAATGAATGAATCCCATCTCTTCCGTTGCAAGAATCTTTGAGTTCTTTTGCACTCTTTTTTACACTCCCCCCTTCCCCCTTGACTACACCTCTTGGCTGCAGTGTCCGTCATCCAAATACTTAGGTCCTAAAAGCCACAATGAACCACCACTTAGATGACTACATCTGCAGCAGGTGCCAGGCCTTCCACCGCCTGGAAACCATCATTGCCGCTAAAGGAGGCTACATTAATGATTAAGAGAGCTCAAACAAATGTCTATTATTAGTATTAAATTTGTTGAAATTCTATGGTTGATTAATAAATTATGTATTTTTGAAGTTTAAAATTACAAGTATTCATATTTTAATGGGCCACTCTAAAAATCTTCATATAATTTACAGGACTCATATTGTTCCAACCGGTATAGCCGTTAAATAAATCTTACAGTTTATCATTCTTTTATTGTGACTAGTGTTGTATCGGTCTACATTTATTCGGTTTGGTTCAACCCAGTTTCAAGACGGATCCTATCGGATTTTGGGACCGATCCTTAAGACTGTTAGTATTAGAACTGATTTAAAAAACAAGAAATAATGTTGAGTGAAGTCATAAAGGATCGACCTTTATTAGATTTTAGGATTGATATGCGGGACTGAACACGAAAGGACTGCAATCTTCTCTGCTAAATAAGGACAGGCACAACAGTAATTCTACCAATCACTTTTTGTTACTCAAAGTGCAATTTGCAACACACCCAAAGATTAATTTGTTTTGCTTACGTTTATTGTTAGAAAATAAGAATATGATTCACACTCAATTTTGGGAAAAAATATTCCAGTTTACTTTTGTGTTGACGGGGGACATCTTTGAAACCCTTATTTCACTTTGTTGAGACGGAAAAATCCTGGATTTGCAGTCATGGAACTAAGATTGCAAACTTTTTTAATAAGCTTATTTTGTTGTCAGATGTTGATTTTTCTCCTTATCTGAGCCTCAATAGATTGAATTAGAATTAGAATCTAATTAAGTTGTTGTCCACAATTCCTTAAATTTATAAAATTGACTAATTGATTTTTGGTCTTGTTTCACTGATCATGTTTTGTTTCTGTTTTTTGTTTTAAATAAAATGTGGCTGCAAGATACAACAAAGGTAATAATGTGTGTAACATCTGCTATTTATCTGTATTGCCGTTCAATGACATGATCCTGTGTGAATTAGACAAAAAGTTAATAAATTATTAATTAAACAAAGAACATGTTTTAGTCAATGTATCCACTCTCATAATTGATGATGATCTTGAATCTGCTGCAGACCCTCCCGATGTACACTGAGCTCATGGAGGCCCACATCTTGTTGACGGAGATCTTTATGACGCGGGATGCCCTTATTGTTATAGACGAATTAGCTAGTCAATTAAATATTTTTTTTATTTTTCTCGATTTTTCAGAGGTAAATCTTATATTTTGTCAAAGGTGGTATAACACTAAGGGTCGCCTCTGGGTAGAAGGTGTTTGAACAATTTCTCTAGTTTGAAGGAAGGAGAGCACAACACTCATTGAATAATGCCACAGTTTTACCTCACTATCACAATTACTTCACTGTATTTTATTCCGATATTTCTTCTTAATGGTCTCCTATCAGTATCCTGAATCGTTATCTCTTTTTAAGCCTCGAGCCTTTACAAACAATTATTGAATCATAATTCCATAGTTTGGAAGATGTGGCTCATAGTTGTCTAAGTACCAACTGATTACTGGCCTTGTTTCTTTTCTAAATAAAGTTTGAGATTTACAATTTGATAACGCATAATTATTTTTTGTTAATCCGTACAAATTTATGATTTTTTTTGATTTTGTGCTTATTTTACAAACTTTGAAAAACGTTCAAGGGTAATCCGCTTTCTCAGCTTTACATTTTACAAACTGTCTTAGACTCGCAACATCCCTAATGTGTAGTACATAAGTGGTAGTATTAGTTTTCGGTATGAGAATCATAGACCGGTCCGCAAACTTTAGTACTTTTATTGGATAAAACTAATTTGGAGCATTAAAGAAGTTTGGACTTGACTAAAAGGAAAGAAAAAAATTCTTGGTGTCGGTTTTTTAAAAAAATTGTCTAGATCGGGCTCATTTAAAATTCGGTATAGATCGAATCCCTATATGAATTGTTGGGAAACCCTTATTCTCCAAGGCGCTCCAAACTGCAAAGTTCTGAGTGTTGAGCTCAGCACTCGAAGAGGGTCACATGGAGACAGCCTAAAAGTTCTGCTGCAGAAGTGTTGATTCTTTTAGGGTGCGTGTGAGGGGCGCTCCATAATGTAGCTATGTATTGATGTTGTAGTCAGTCCAGATCGAGATCCCAACAGTCTCCCAGTACTCACACCGGTATGGGAAAAATCGCAGATGCTCTACGTTTTTTGTATATGCTCCGACATTGTTACAATTGGAGACATGGGATAAAACCAAACCAAATAGTCATTCAATGCTACTTCAAGTTTTGGGGCTCCCCTCAATAACGTCATATGAAGTAACTCATAAATCAGGCTGATATGGGTGAAAATCACTTCATAGGTTGAGACCAAAAAAATTAAAATGATACAATTTTTGTACAGGGTCAGAAATATTGGTCAGGGCCGAAATATCGGATCAAATCCGTGTAGGAAAAAAATCAATTAGAACCGAATTGAAAAAAAATTGCTCCTGGATCGAGTCTCAACACTAATATGCCCGTAAAATTATGTATGAATTTTATTGCAAAAATAAAATAATAAGATGTAGAAGAAGGAACATCCATTTGCAGAGTCATAAATATAATTTCTTTTGATAAAAAATAATAATTTTTTATGATAATTTTTATAAAATAAATGAATGTACAAACATCAAAAAAAGTATAAATGTTATTAATAACATGGATTAATATTTTGTACTATGGTACTGAGTGTATGTAGGTACATTGTACATATTATGAAAAAGAACTAAGTTCTTTTGATGTTGTAGGTAATACATAATATGTGGAGGATGAAGTTATAAGGAGATGGGAAAGGCTTAGTGAATGTAAGTAATATAATTGTATACTAATATATATTATGTATTTATTAAATTAATCATATTAATAGTAATCCCAAAAGGCATAAGCTGCGATATAGTACATATATACTATAAATACATACATATGAAAAGAAAGTATCAATAGAATTTGATTGGCATTGATCATGCATTATGTTCAGGGATACCGGGTGCTTCATTGAATTCTGAACTCTTACTAATTTCAATAATTAATGAAGGCTGAGGGATGGAAATTAATTCATCTTTCAATATTTTAAAGAATAGACAATTATTTACTAAACAAATCAACCTGAGCTGACGTACAATTAGAGTAAATGACACTTGAACGTGATCCATGAATTTCCATTCGCGTACTCCAACCAGTTGGACGTCTACGCCGTCAGCAGTCTGAAACGTTGGAGAGGAACAAGGGTTCTGTCAAAAATGTCAAACTGGAGACAGATGAGTGAAAGAAAATAGCCCATGTAAATCCCTTCAACTCCATGAGGGCCCATACAAGAGATCGCAGTCCATCATGCCAGACTGCCCACAGAGCTATCAAAAAAGTAGGCGGAAAGGTCCTTGTGAGGGTGGAAAGGCCACTAGCAATAAGAGAACCCCTCTCCTCCGTTGCAAGAAACTTTCGAATGAGTTTTGAATGACCCCTTTGAGTTCTTTTCCACTCTGTTTGACACTTTTGGCCGCCCTATAGCCCTGATGACAACCTATGTATGCCTTTTGGGTGTATGTCGAGGGGAAGGCCTGCAGTGTCCGTCATCCAAAAATCGAGTCCCTCAAACCTATTGACATCTAGCACTGGAACACCATGACAGAGAACTACATCGGGAGCAGGTGCCAGGCCTTCTGCAGCTAAGGGCGGCAACATTAATGATTAAGAGAGCTCAAACAGACATCTATGCCTACTATTAATTTTGCTGAAATTCTATTGTTCATTAATAAATTATATCTTGTTGGATTTTAAAACTCAAAGTGTTCAGATTTTAATGTACCACACGATATGTATAGTAGGGTTGGATTTTTCAACTTTTTTTGAAATTCGATTATAGCTGGTTGGGAAACAACGCTGTCAAGTGGTAAAAAAAAATAGGTAAAATTTCATTTCGCTATGATCTCATCTTTAGGTAGCAGATACCTTTCAAAAGTTTGAAAGGAGACAAAAGTTCTTTATTTCGTCAATTAAAATCAAATACAGCATTAATCAGTATATTGCATTCATAAAGTATGACCGACATTATTCTATCCTATAAAAAAATCTATTAAGTTTTTTTGTTTAAAGCTACTTTATGGAGAAAAAAGAGAGAATAACAAACAATAAAATTTTATTTTTTTCTGAAAAAAAAAAAAAAAAAAAAAAAAAAAAAAAATGATGCACGCTATAAAGGAATCATATAATTATCCAAACTTTTTTCAAATTTTCTATTCCATAGGAGAAGAATAAAAAAAAGTCTTGTAACACTTTTTATACAATTAAAAAATGTGTACCAAAATTATTTCATACAAATAAAGTCAAATGTATTTTCACTATCAATATTTAGTAATTAGAGTGTTTTAGTCTTTTTTTAACAATTTGTTCGAAATATGACCTAAAGATGACCTCGTAGGACAATGCAAATTTTGCATAGGTAATTTGCATACCTATTAGAACTTTTCCACACTATCTATAATCTAAAAAGTTCAAAATCAAACCGCTCTAATGTATAGTGCGAATACATTCAAGAACATCCTTTGAAGATTAGGTAGTTGCCAGGGATCCGAATCTTCCTACGGGAACTGATGCAACAGGAAATCCACTCATAATAACTTGGAATATAGACTCGTTGAAGAATTCGACATTTTGGCAAATTTCTCCGACAATGGTCGTTAACTCGGACTTTTAAATATTTGGATTAAAAAAAAGAAAAAAAAGAAAGATTTTGATTGTCGTTTAGTCTTTTTTTCCCATATTATTTTTATCCATGTCTGATATGTTTAGGGATTATATTTTATTATGTTAAATGTATGTTTTTTGTCATAATTAGGGGAGAAAGAAATGTTTGAAAAATTATTAAAATAATTTTAATTTGGGATATTGAAATTTAAGTAATTTTTAAATATCTTTTTATTTTGTCAAATAACATTATGCAGCAACATTTTCGCTCCATGGCTAAAATCCACATTTTATATTATTATTTAAGCCATATAACAAAGAAAATGAGCATTAAAATGTTAAATTTCAGTCGGTTAAGCTTTTTGTCTTATTTCAAAATCACGTTTTTTATACTCTAAAAATGGGATTTTTAAAAGGCCAAACTTACTGCAGTTGAAAATTTGAAAGATAATTTTTTTGTTGATTCTTTGGCATATTTTATAGTGTAGGTTTGAACTTGCTGAAGTTCCAAGACCTGAATTTTGTTGCGTAATGTAATTTTTGCTTATATAAAAGATGTTTTTGATGTTTACTTAATAATATGTCATTCTCTCTCTTTATGAATGTTTCGTTATCAGTGGGATCACCCCCCCCATCTATATACTGCTCATATTTCAGATATATATATCATATATTTTGGAAGAGATATTAATAAGCGATATGGTCAATCTTCGGGGTCTTTTTTATATTTTTTGTCAAATCCATATGGAAAATCCATAATATGAAGAAGAATTTATCAACCTTCATATTATGAGGAGAATAAAATAGGTAAAATAAAAAGTTCAGAGCGTTTTCCAGCCTTATTTTAACAATAAAAAACATAGTTAGGATTATCCGATTTAGATGGTTGGAAACGGGTTTCAGGGTAATCTTCAGTTCTTAGGCAAAGGAATAAATGCTCACATCCTCGTCCAACTGACGGTATTCATTATTTCATCGACATTTTCGATAATTGGCCTACCAGAGCAAGCCTCGTTTTTGACGTCCATATAACCAGAACGTAATGGTTGGAACCCCCGCTTTGCTGTTGCATTCGATACTGTGTTAAGTCCATAAGCAGTGTAAAAAAAATTTGGGCACATGTTCTATCTTTTCACATTGGTCGTAGTGATATTGAAGAATATATCGAATTTTCTCTTTTTTTACTTCCATTTTGGAAAGCTCTAATACACATATCTGACTTCTCCAACACAAAACTGTAAATGAACTTTTTAAAGTTCAATTAAGCTTTTTTGATGCAATGCATTATTATGAGATATAACTCTCTAAAAGCAGTTAGCAAAAAATGATCTGAACATCTTATTTAACCTAATGTATGGAATAATCTTTTAAACATTTACAAAAAATTTGCTACATAGTCTAAATGTGTGTCGTCAACACAAATGCAAGAAAAAATCATTATACTTTGAATTCTCATCAATTTTTAATAAACAAATGATTCTCATAGGTCATTTGAAGGCGCCGGAAATCCCACTTGAATTTTGAAAAAATTTCCAATCGCAAGGAAGGAAAAATTATTTTATAGATTATATTAAAAAGCCATAGCGGAAGTGAATTAAATACCTTATATCGAATAAAGGCTGTAATTTGAAGGGAACATTCTTGGTTATTTTAACGGATCCCAGAAATTTGAGTACAAAATCTATAATTGACTAAAAAAATGTCAATAAAATATTGGCTTTTATAATTATACATAATAATTTTTATTTTTGTACTTTTTGTTCAAGATTGTTTTTATGTTAACTTACATGTAGAAAGTTGCAAAATAAAAATAAACGAAGAACAATAATAATAATACAAAAGTTTCTGATGAGTTAAATTTTTTTAACAAAAATATTTTTTTGTCAACACATTTGTGTATGTAGAAATAGTATTTCCATCTCTGCGGATTTTAGTGAGAATTATGATGTGTTAAAGGTATAAATCATGGATGAAATAGTTCTAACATCCTTTCTTCCTTGCTTCATATTTGGAGTTATTTCCCACCATAAAATCCAGAAAAAAAGGTCAGTCAAAAAAACCTAGCCGTATAATTATTTATTGCCTATTATTTATAGTCATAGTTGCCTCCCATGAGATTGAAAAAAGGAAATACTATAATTCAAAGAGTCTCTCCTTTTGTGAATATGATTTAGGGAAAAGAATGGGTGGTGGTGATCCATCATTTATCTGATTCAAATGTTATTTGATCGTTTTAAATAATAAAACTCTCTTACCCTCCGTGCTCCATCATACCCAGGCCGGGCTGATGCATCCATGACCTTTGTAAATGATTGACTGCAGGGTGACACATGGGCTCTTCCTTGAGCGGCCCTCTTACGGGATGAAGTGCAGACTCCTGTATTCCAAACATCATGGCGTTTCAGAGCTTTATCCTTAAAAGAGGTGTGTATTTGCAAAAAAAAACCGCCCTGGTATAATAAATCAGTTCACTGAGACTCTGAGCACAACATGATGAGCCAATCTTAGGACGCAAGGATATGATGATCTAATTTATACACTGAAGATCTGACCTGATCTTTTTTTCCATGCAGGTGTGTCTGTGTTTGATAAAGGTTTGTTGTTCTTTTATTTTTTTCTTCCTGACTTCAAGTCCAAAGGGGATATTTTTTTCTTCTTCTTCAAATTCCCCAAAGTTCCTTTCTCGTTGTATATATATGCATATATATATATATATACGTGTGTCTATAAGGTATATCTCAAAAGTGCGCCTTCCTCTATAGATCTAAACTTACTACTACACTAGCTTCTAGTATTAAAAAAACAATAATAAAAAAATAAGAGACTCGCACCTTGAGATTTCAAAAATGATAGTCTTAAGGGAGGAAGGAGGAGAATTTTTCAAGATCCTCTAACGACCGTCCTCGGGGAGGCCGCCTCTTTTTTTATTATTATTATTAAAGTTCTACTCTCTCTCTCTCAGGCTCTCTTTCTTTTTGCCTCTCCTTCTTAGCTTAATTTATTTCTCTTTCTCAATGTCTATCGATTAGGTATCAATGCCACTCTGTACATAATTACTCTTTTGGGAGGGGACTCCTTACTACACTCATTCTGAAAATTCATCCATTATCCACAAAATATCCATAATTTTTAGAGATAACTACTAGAACTTATCTCATAAACAGTCCCAAAAAACATGACTTAATTGCATAAAGTAGTACTTTAATAGCATAAAAGAATAGAGAAAGATCTGATTTCAACTCTGAGCGGCGCATAGGCCTTTTTTCTTTCTTCTTTTTCATATGTACATATATTGTTATTTTTCTTCTAGTTTAAAGCTTTCTAAACGTCCAATGGGAAAAGCTGTTTCCCTACGTCACTCCGGTGAAAGCTTTATTATTTATTATTTCTACATTATTTTTTTTCTTCTCTTCTTTTTCAGCGTATATATCAAGGCATAGCCCTTAAAAGTCTCTAGAGGAAGGATTTCCATTGGGTAACTTGTCATTATTTACATCCTTAATGTTTTATTCCTATGATAAAATATTGCGCTTTTTTTTAATTTGTGGTCTCTGGAGTGTATTTAAAATGATTACTGATGATGATGTACTTAGAGTAGGGCATGGCAGGGTTCAGAGGGAGAGAAAGAGTCTGTTTGGCTAGGCTCCAGGTTTTAAATTGCTCTCTTTATCCGAGCGGCGGCCATTCCACCCCATTACATGTAAGATCATTACTTTTAACATATTTCAAAAATACAATGAGATCTATTTTTAAATATATTCAGTTGACAGATAAAAAAAATGCACTAAATGTGCAGGGTCCACAATTAAAAAAGGCGGGTTGTATAACTTATTTTAAAAAATAAGTTATATATTGTAAATAATATTAATTAAGTCTTCTTAATAAAGTTTCTTCTTGCTTTGGTTTGTTGAAAATTGATTAAAATTAGCGCTGCTAGAAGAAAAAAAGGTTGATACTCTTCTCGACACCCAAATGTCTCAAAATAATAATTACATAGACGGTTTAAGCTGGAATTCGAACTGAAGAGCGTATTGAAGCTAACGAAAGGGCTGGCAAAGACCCTTAGGGTAAGTACATAAGTTGCAACTGAAGCTTTTAAGGAAAATTTATTGATTAGAAAGAGCCCCATCCCCGAAATTACAAACAAACAGAAACTCCCATGAGATAAACGTGTTACAAAACACAACTTTAATACCTTAAAAAGACCATCGCTATAAGTCTTACATTAGAAAGAAGCACTAGGTATAAATAATTCAATAGGGCAAAGAATTAAGGTCTTAGATTAATAAGAATCATGTGTCCACTGTCAAAATTTGAATCTGTTTTTTTATGAGGCATCCTTCAGAATAAGGTAGTCATTACTACTCCCCGTACAACCAAAACTATCTTATGACAGCCATTATGAGGGAGTGGAACTCATACTCAAGGATTGTCATAGTTTCCAACACAATGTTGTCTTTAGTATATGTACAATTTCGAAAAATGTTACCTGAAATAAACTGATTGATCAAAATATTATTACATATCAATATTTCATTGCTTGATCCGTTTTTGTTTTTTTGCCGTATTTGAGTTGGGTTATTGATGAAATTAATCCAGGGGAAAGGGGGTATTATACAAAGGGCATAGACATGTTTGATCTCTAACTATGTATATATAATTATCATAGAAGAGCCTCTGTCGTCCCTCTCTCACTAATAAAACTGGGGCATTCATAGAAAACGCAACAGGGACTAATAAGAAATGTTAACTCAATAGCATCCGAGGGATTCTTCCTTCTTCCTTGTTTCATTCCTTAGAGACCAAACCAAAAAAAAATAATAAAAATACACATTTTAGACTATTGGAAAAAAGACTTTGTAAAGGATGTGGATTAAGAGCATCTTACAAGAAAAAATGAAAGAGGAAAAAATCGAAAAGAAGAAGAAAAACCCTCGAAAAATTAAAACTTGTTTATCTTTTTCTTTTTTTATTTTACTTTGGGAATTAAATAATTAATTAACCAAATTAACAAGGTGGTTTCTAGTGTTGGGGATCGTTATGAAAATCTTATGTCTGTTTGAGACACCTATGATTTTTAGTGAACTAAACGTATTCGGTCAATAAAAAAAGTATGGTCGAACCAGTCACAAAGAAAAATTCGGTTAGATCAGTACCAACAAAAAATCGGTCTAATATAAAATTGAGTCTAACCCAGGTTTGAGTGCGTCTCCCTACTCAGCCTCGCTCAATTAGTAAATTACACAATAGATAATTTTTTAAAGAAGCCCCCCAAAAAAAAAAAAAAAAAAAAAATATTAATCCTACCGACGTTCCTAAATAGGGTTGAAAGGTTGTTCTTTTTTGAAGCAGTTTGGCCTTGGAAAATTATATTTCTCCTAAATTTGAAATAAATATGTATTTAATAGATGTTTTTTATGGGTTCATTTTTCATGATATTTAATTTAATAGGGTCTGTGGCCATTAAACTATTTCAAGTGGCAATACAACCCATTATATTTAAAGGTTGGGATTCCCTGGCCTGGAACAATTTTAGATGAATTGTTGATGAAACCTGGTATGTTTCAAAATTGGGAGTATTCACAATAGCGTCATGAAATTAAATTTGTTTTATTTTACATATATATGATCCTAATATACAGAAAATAATTTTTTATATCATGATCAATACATTTTTCTCTACATAATGTAAAAAATAAATTAATTATTATAGTTTCAAGGAGCATATTTATTCTGCAATTGAGTATCTGAACTTTTTTGGTTCCCAATCCATCTTAAACAAAATTAAATGAATTAATCTAGCCATTTTTTACGGATTTTTAATACCTAATTATTTAGTTTGATATTTTAAAAGTCATTAATTTCCATTTATTTAGGTACAATTTTAACTTTATACAAAATAAGTATAATAATTAATAAACTAACATTAATAGGTGTAATTAGAACCATTCGAATTAAATTTAATATAGACGGAAAATAATATCGGTTTTTTTTAAATCATAACTTTTTAAACCTTGAAATGAAATATTAAAAAATAAATAAGAAAGTAATAACATCTAGGGCAAAACCAGGCTATAAAGAATTTAAAATTAATCAGAAAAAAAAAAAGGCTAAACATTAAACCTTTTCTGCCTTACAGAGATTTTGTTTGAATTAAATATAATTGATTTTCTTTGGTATCAAATGGTGTCCCATTCATAATGCCATAATTATGGTTTTTATTGGAAGAGGCCTAACTGGAGTGACTATAGATTACTCTTCTTTAATAAGCTCCATATAAATGCTATTATGGAAAAGATATATAGGCACCAGGCTCGCTATGACACTGCTTCAACTAAGTTGGACGTAGTATAATCATTCTATTAAATTATCCATATAAGCCCATCAGTTGAAATAATTTACTACTTTGGCCAACAACAAAGTTGAGGTAATGATGTGTATTTTGAAAAGTCACGGTTAAAACGCATAATCAATTTGTAATTTATATCATTTAGTATCTATATTATATTCACTAAATATCTATTTTTAGTACAATATGGTCAATGACACATAATAGGTCAAAAAATATTGATTATTGCAAACGTTTGACCTATAACATACAGCAGAAATTAATGTCATTTTTTTTAAGAAAAATTATTGTAAGGAAGGTTTATGCTCAATCGAGTACCCATTCTAGTTTTTAAAAAAATTTGCCCTAAAAACTGTGTTAGGTATTACAAGACAACCTGTAAAAAGATTTTCAGCAAAAGGGATTTAATTTCAAAGATTAACATCGTTTTGGAAGACGGGTTCATAATTCATACAATTGCAAAATTTCAACAATGCTGCTACACAAATATATTAGTGTTGTAGATCTGGAAATGCTAGACCAGTAGGAGATGTTATTATTTTTAGTGGACATAACTAATTTGGTCTCTCATAGAAGTTGGTTCTAGATCGGTATTTTAAGAAAATTGGTCTCATTTCAAGGGTGTTTACAATGGGTGGACTGGAGGGGTAGTAGACCCCTCACAAATATCCGAATTTTAAAAAAAAATTGAATTATTTTTTTTTCCAAAAATAATTTATTTTCTTAGAATAGCTGTAGATCATTAAAATTTGTTCCAAATATTTGATTTCCGGTGAAAGCTATTGATTTTTGAAAAAAAAAATCCAAAAAATATAATATTTGATTTTTTTTCAAAAGTTTAATATTTAAATTTTGAAATTTTGTACAAAAAATTTTTAACATATATATATATATATAACCCGCCCCTCCATTTCAAATTCGGTCTAGAACGATTTTATATATGAATTATTAATGTCGTCGTGCATGTTTTGAACTTGTAAGCATTGACTTACAATAACATCATAGGAAGTTAAATGAATTTCATAAATTATAGTTGTGCAACTCATAAATCAGGACGATAGGGGAAAAATTCGGTCCATAGATCGAGGAAAAAATAACTGGTCTTTATATTGAAACTAAAAAAATCAGTCTACGATTTCAAAATTATTACTTTTTGATCTACGGATTGAGATGTCGGTCTGGAAAAAAATAGCATAACGTGGAACCGGGAAAAAATAATTTTGGGACAAGATTCAACACTAGTATTGTGTGGGTCCTTATTTAAGACCAAGGACCGTGGTCCAGTCCAGTTACATTTGTCTGTCCTTAAAAAAGGTAAAATCAATCCCTCGTGACGTCAATGAGGGTGTTTTTCCTCCTTTTAACTATTCCGTTAAATAATAGAATACATTATATAACTAAGTAATAATATAATATGTTTTATTATTTAATAGATTTTTTTTTTTGCTCAAGATGAAAAAAAATTACGCAAACAAAGGGGTAAAAATTTCTTCAAAGAAATTTAATATTTGAATTTTTTTTTCCAAAAATTTAATATTTGGAATCTTTTTTTTAAATTTGTTGTGAACAACATTAGATTTTGTAATTTTTTTTTTTTTTCCAAAATAAATTGTTATTTAAAATTTTATTTTTTTATTTTTTTGTAAAGAACTATAAAGAGAGTATTTTTGAAAAAAAATTTCCAACAAATTCAATTTATATGAATAACAATGGATTTTTGTAATTCTTTTTTCCAAAAAGTTTAATATTGGAAAAAAAAAATTTCAAAAATATTTTGTCAATAGCTATAGATTTTTGGATTTTTTTTAAATCCAATAAGCGACCCCCTCCCCCAAATGCAGACTCACTTGGGGGAGATATAGGATCTACTAATTGCTCATTACAGTTAACACTGTAATTTTGTGTTAGTGTTTCCATATAAATGATATCATTTATAGCGGTAATCATAATACTATGTACCCAAACAAAGCTATGAAACAAATGAGGTAATCATGTAGTAAACCTTCTCACATATTATGTTTAGAGGAACATAAAAAAATCAATTTATTTTTAGAGAGTTAATAAAACATAAGATATAAAGATATAAAATGAACATATTTACAAATATACAACAGCCATTTCATATCCAAGCTCCTGTTCATCATTTTTGTCAAGGGATCAGGTGTGAACCTGTCGTGAGGTATAAATCAACATGGCAAGCATAAATATTTTGTATATATGATATACCCCTATATTATAGGTACTGTGTATTCTACATAAAAACAGTCTAGAAGAAAAACAAGAGTAGGAGAGAATTCCAATATATTAGGTTAGTGTTTGGGGAAGAGGGGTAAATTACCCCAAACGGGGTAATTTATAAAAATTTTGGGGTTAATAGGAGTACTACTTCTTACTGTAAAATGAAATAAACTATATGCCACAACACCCCCAAAAAAAAAAAAAAAAAAAGGAATTTTTCCATTTTTACTCGAATTTTTTTTTTTTGCTAAAAAATTTAATATTTGAAATGTATTTCAAAAAAATTTAATTATTTGTGAATAGTTGTATATTTTTGATTTTTTTTTCTAACAAACATAATATTTGAAATTGTTTTTCCAAAAAAAATTAATTTTTTGTGAACAGATGTGGATTTTTTTCATATAATATAATCCTATGGACGCCCTTCTACTAGTTTGGGTTAAATAAATTATACTACATGTTCTTTTGGGCTATATATTATATATTTTTGCTAGAAGTATTTAGTGAACCATATCTCACGATTAATACATTGCATCAAAAAACACTTAAAGTATGCTAAAATGTTAAGCGAACACTTAAAAAAGTTTATTTACTGTTTTGTGTTTGGTAAAGGCAGTTCAAAAATAGAAGTAAAAAAAAAAAGAAGATAATTAAATACATTCTTGAGTATTGAGTATCACTACGGCCAATGTGAAAAGGCAGAGTAGACAGCTAAAAAAATGTACTGCTTATACAACAGCAAAGCAGTAGTTTTTTTTTTTTTTTTTTTTTTTTTTTTTTTCAATTCGTATCTATACTGTCAACACCTGACCAGATTGAAGCAAGTGATCAACCAGAATTTGCCGATAGAAAGGGTGTTATATTCTATCAAGATAACGCCAGGCCACACACATCTTTAACGACCTGCCAGAAGCTCCAAGAGCTTGGACAGGAGATTCTATCTCACCTCCCGTATAGTCTAGACATGGGCTCAAGGGATTATAAACTTTTCAAGCATTAAGAAAATTTACTTGATGGAACAAAACTGGCCTCAAGAGAGGCTTGTTAAAATGAGCTGTTCAATGTTTTTTACTAATAGGTACGAAAACTTCTTCAATTGCAAAATTATGAACTTACTTACAAAATTATTATATACTTCGTACATAATAATTTGATGAAAAAGAAACAGTTTTTTTCTTATTTCGAATTTAATTCTCATTTCATTCCCAATTTTATTTTTTAATTACACATGTTTGTACACAACGTATGTTGACAATATCAGCCATTAGACATCGTTAGTTTGTTTTTGATAGATCAAAGCATAAGACGTCTCTTAGTGTGCTCTGCTATTTTCTACGAATGAAAAAAGTGAAAATAAATAGTCAATTTTGGGAAAAATCTTCAAAAACTATTGAAGATTATTTATTTTTGAAAAATATTTGTTTCTACAGATGCTAAATCTTGAAGAATAAACAATCTTTCACAAGTTTTCCCATAAATTATTTTTAAAAGCCCACATTTATTATTGTTATTTAAGCCATTGAACCCGAAAAGTTTTTTCCTATAATGCCTTTCTTAAAAATCATATTTTTAGAGTATAATTTTAATTCAGTGCCATATTTGGAAATGAAAAATATATAGATGAAAATTAAAAGTAATAACAATCGATAAAAACATTTTAGAATTCTTAATACAGCTCCGACATAATAGGCTTTAATCATACAATAAAACCAAGGGTCCTATTTCGAAGCTAATAATTTAGTTTATTTTTTGACAAAAAAAAGCCTTAAATTACAACTTAGAAAGATTTGGCATAAAAAAGTAAGACTTTCATTGATTTTTCAGTTTAACTCTTTGTGAAAAATTTTCAAAATTAAATATAATTAAGTCAATTATTTGACATAATTATAAGAAGTAATGAATATTTTAAAAATAAGAAAAGTTCAGAAATTAAATATAAATAATTGATTATTTACTTATAATCAGTTAACAGCTTGTTAATAAAAATATTTAAATTTAAAATCTTCCTGCCTCTAAAATATTACTTACTCATTACAATTATTAAATAATTTTTATCAATTCTTATTAACTTAGATTTCCACTCAATATAGTTATTTCATTTTAAAATATGGCTCGGTATTCGAAATTAGGTGTTAGGTGTTTTTTCTGAAGTTGAAATTGGTATCGGGAAAATAATGTTTAATTTGCAATTTCAATTCTTATGTATTATTATTTTATTACTTTTCTGAGTTATGATAATTAAATACATCCGTCAAGATATAAAAAATGACAATGTGAATTTGTTACTTGGGTCGTATAATTTTATAAATATTGTAATAAAATAATTTATTATAAAAAATGCTTAAAAACTGAGAAGAAACAAATTGAATACAAACTAAACGTGAGCAAATGTGTTCTTAACACATGCGGTCGGAGCAGATCTTTTTATTTTACGGAAATAAGTTTTGTGAAGGGATCTAGGAAAGAATTCCTTTGCAAAATTAGCCTTTACCAAGTTTGCCGTGGGATTACTCGCCCTGGGAAAATTTGCATTAGAAAAAGCTCACCGGGAGAGGATAAACCTATTTATTTTATCAATTTAAAAAAAAGAAATTTATTGCAAAATGGGATTTTTAACCATTATTTCAAAAATTTAAGGATTGGAATTGACATGGGGGATTTTTAGTGGAATCTTATGTCCATTTGAATTTATTTTTTTGAGTCGTCACATCGCTACGTTAAAGGCCACACCTACTGTGATTGAAAGTTTTAGTGGTCATTTTTGTGGTCTTAAGTAACAATAATAAATATGAGTCGTAGCATAGGTGTGAAAATGCTGATCCAGTGTGTTATCATCTAAATATTACTCAACACATAAAGTAATGAAGTCATTGTAAATTGTCAATACCCTCATGGTCCAGCAAAAAGTTGTAATTTCCCTAAAAAGTAGGAAATATAAATATTGGACTTTTCATGCATTTTATTGACTGATATTCCAGTTACGAGCATTGTGGGAAATTAGAAAATCACTTTAATAAAGTCTTAAATGTAACACCCAAAGTGTATAATTCGAGGTGGGTTCAAAAAGTAAGGGGATTTTGTATTTGTTTAGGGGAAAATATTTATTTATTCATTAATATTAATGTTGTCCCCTTCAAATTTGCAAATCTCCGTCCTTTCATAGGTCTCTTTAGTTTTGGAAACAAGAAAAGTCACATGGGACCAAATATGGTGACTGAGGCAAAACTGTAGTTTTGTGTTTAACCAAAAAAATGGGACAATTCTTTTGGTCAAGAAATTTCGGAACAAACTTCGTTGACACTCGTTTCATGCTCAAAACATTCAGGGAAAAAAAATTGAAACATGAGTCAACTGATATCTCAATATCATCAGCAACTTCTTTGATAGTGATTCGACGGTTTTGAGAAACAATTTTCTTCACTGCTTCAACGTTTTCATCTGTTTTTAACGTGCTTGGGCATGACATTATAATCCTGACAATATGAATAATTAGTTTCTAAAAGAGCACCTTAATCCTACTCCATATCCATCAAGAATACAGGTAGTAATTACTCTGATGCCGATCCTCAATTTTAACCTGAGCACAATAAGGACTTATACTCATAACTCCCAACAAAAACTCAGTGTTACTTTGCATCCTTCATGAGCAAACGCAGTTGGGAGTGAATACTTTAAAGTTGGATGTTTTCTCTTAAAGAACTATGATAACAACTTTTGAAAATAAAAAACATTGTTCAGTTTGCCAAGTAGAAAAAACACGGCAACATTTTAAAAAACGATGTTATATAAAGGGCATCCCCAGGGGGTAGGCTGGAGGGACTCTAACTCCCCCCCCCCCAAGGAATTTTTGCTTTTTACTAGAAAATTTAATATTTACAAAAAAAAATTCGAAAAATTTGATATTGAAAATTATTAATTTTTGCTGAATAGCTATGGATTTTTTAAATTTTTCTACAAAAATTTAATATTTAAGATTTTTTTTCTCAAAAAGTTATATTTGAAATTAAAATATTGGATGTTTTAAAAAAAAGAATTAATTTTCTTTGATTAGCTATGGATTTTTGATTTTTTTTAATATTTATAATTTCGTTTTTCAAAAAAATAATTATTTGTGAACAGCTGCGAATATTTGATATTTTTTCGCAACAAGTTTAATATCTGAATTTTTGAGTGAACAACTGTGGATTTTTCAAATAAAATTCCAGAAAATTAATTTTTTTGTGAACAGCTGTGAATATTTGATATTTTTTCCCAACAAATTTAATATCTGATTTTTTTTTTTTTCAAAATTTAATTTTTTTGTTAACGGCTGTAGATTTTTGAAAAAAAAATCCAGAAAATTTAATTTTTTTATCAATAGCTATGGATTTTGAAAAGTTTTTTTTTGAAATATGTTTAATAGTTGTAAGCCCTGTTGTAATTCATTCTTCAGTTGTCAAATTCCAAAGAAAAAAAAGGGCTAAAAAATACAATCTTTTTACATTACTAATATTATCAAAATATTGCACAATACTATTTTTATAAACATTTGGAGGATTGAAAAGGAAAAAAAAGACCCAAACTTGACGGTCCGTCATAAAATACGAGTACATTTATATACATATATGTAACGTTATTAGCTATTTATAAAGTAGAACTTTAAAAGAGTCAAATCTCTTCTCCCTCCTCTTAGGTAACAAATAAAACAAAGTTGAAGACTTTCATCTCTCAGAGGACAATACTTAATCAAATATGCAAATATGTAAAGTAGCATTCGTATGTATTTATAAATACATATGTATATATATTAATAATACAAACAGCTAAAGTCAAAGAAATAAATATAAAAGTGAGTTACTTTACAATTCTCTTCGCAAAATCATTAGGGATTTAATATCAAATTTGTATAATATATTATGAATGTAGTCTCAATACGTACATAAATATACAATATTAGACTGCCCCGTTTTCAGGTAAATACTTTTTCCCCCCTACAGAATGACCTTTTTTACTGGTCAGTATATAAAAAAACTGACTTTCACACACTTATAAGTCTCTCAAGGTATCCTTGCCTTGGAACAAGCAATTTTAATTTGTAAAAAGTTGGTTCAAAGATGTGCTCAATTATTTTCTGTATGGCATTCCTTTGAATTGAGGAATCAGCTGGAAAGATTATGGGGACTGTCTTTTGGATTACCAAGGAATAATCCTCATCCACTATCTGAAAAGGGTAAAACTATTACAAGTGCATCATCCTATTTATCCTTTTGGATTGTTTGAAAATTGAGCTGGAAGAAAAACCCCACGATTGGCCAACAAAAAATCTTTTTACATCACGACAATGCACCAGCTTACAGGTCACCAGTTGTGTTGGCAGAATAAATGTAAGTAGGGTTCACACTTGAGCTGCCCACAGCACTAGCAATCTCAAACTCCTTCACTCTTCTGTCATTCATCACCGTTTTGAATGATTTCTGGATTAGTAACCTCAACAGGCCTTCCAGAACGTTCAGCATCACTTGTACCCATATGGCCACTCTGAAAATTTTGAATTAAAGACGCAGTGTCCCCATAATGCTTATCAAGCTTCTTTTTAGTCTCCTGAGGGATTTTGCCTTTCATAAAGTAATATTTAAGCAAGACACGAAATTATTTTTCATCCATTTTTTGGAAATCACTCCACTTCCTAGATTCAAACGAACGCCAAACAGAAAGAAATTGATCGATCTGGCTGAAAGTTGTTGTGTGTTCCTTCAAGAGATGTTATTAACTAAATATAACCTCGATACGCGCCAGTAGTGCCACCTCTCGGACTTTGCACGGACTTTTCAAACGACCCTTGTATATATCATAGAGCAGTATATACAGTGAACCCGGTGACTGGCTTTCATATATTCAGACAGTCATACAGATAGCAAGACAAAATTTGCTTTATTGATATAGATAAGACAAGATAATGCTCTTACTTTTTGTTCAATAACTAAAGCTTCAACTAGAGTTAAATTTTGATATGTTATGTTTCATAAAACACGGAAACTGAAAATCATGAAGCAGATTGAATAATGCCCTTTAAATGATTAAAAACAAGGTGCTTTCCATTTTTAACTGATAAATTGAATACTAAAAAAATTAAAAAGAAAAACTTTTTAACCATAGATATTTCACACTGTGGCACAAATGGGCTAAAAATGGCCAATTTTGACTCAAAAAGGACATTTTTTAAACTATGATGTCCTATTCCACGCAAAAAAAAATTGTCTTAAAGGCTTATAACTTTGGCATAGGCCGTTTTTTGACTATCACACACGGAAAAGCTTTTTTTCCTTGACTACAGCAAAATATTTGTGAGCCGTAAAATATTAATAGAGTCATTAAATATATTATCATAATTTATGTGGGGAATAAATTGACATGAATGTCCATAAGCGTAGGGGAGTTGAATTTAGTTGATATTTTGCCCCAAATATTTGTGACTTGCATTTTTTTCTTTATAAACTTATTCTTGTAAAGGTTTTTCAAGATAACCTATTTTTAGTCAATAGTTTTATTTATGACCTTAAATATTTAAAAAAAAATATTTTTCTTTACGATATTATTTTTCGAAAAAATTTAAAAACTTAACATAAAACCTAATTGTAAAAGTTAAGCTTAGGTGGCGTTATTGGTGTTTAAAAACAGAGGGCATCATCTTGCTGGATACATATGGACGGTTCCCAACAACTTTATTAATTCACGGAAGTACTTTACGGGGAAGTACATTAATTTAGACCGCTAAAGAGAATCTGATTCCGAGTGATAAGTATGAAGGGATGAGGGATGAAGTCATTCGTATCCTCAAATACACTAAGCATCAGCAAGGATGATAGATGTTATTGTTTTTTGTGATTTGAAACCTTTTCTTCCGTATTCTCAATGCCACATAACTGACATTTTTACAATTTATGCTCGGATCGACGGTTTAAGTTCCATTATCTGTGAAGCAATTTTTTGTGTCTGTTCAGATTTGTTTTACACAGTTATATCACAACAGTGACCTCTGAATAAATATCAGAATTGTAACCTCTGTTTCCTTCCCCCTTTTTATATTAGTGGACTTATGAATGCCCAAATGCTTGGTAATGGCAGTCATTGACTTATTCGTATTTCTTTTTAGACAGTTTTTGATGGAGGCGGGGTTTACTTTTTTTGGACAACCACTTTCATGACCTAGTTTTTATATAAGGTATCTACATTCATTTTTTCGTTTTTCTATCTTGTATACGAAGCTCTGGGTAGATTTCAGGTGATTGGTGATAGCCGTCGTGGATCAATCCACGTAAAAATGTTAGGTTTTCATATTACGTGTGTTTTTTTTCTATGTTTATAAAAGACAAAAAAATAATGATTTCTCGATCAAAGAGTAATTTGAATAAAGTTTTAATACACACACTCTCAGTAACAAGCTAAAGGGTTAGAAGACACTGTCTTTGATTTTAATATACACCCGGTATAAATATATATTGATTACATTGAAAACAACATACTCTGTAACAAGATAGTGTAACAAAATATTATTAAAACATCTACAAACTAACACACCGCATGTCAACCTTAATTTTATTTGTCAAAAGAGAAAAAGTATTATTCGAACTTGCCTTGCTTTTGTTTTCTTTAAAAAGCTTAAAATGGGAGAGAAAATCATAGGAATTTTTTTGGGGATTTCCAAAGAAATTATATAGGAGGAATAAGTTATTATTTCCTCTCTGGTTTCATGTTAAGAAACAGAGTTTATGTTATTAATCATTTATGAACAATCCCAATCAATAAATCCTTTTTTCTTGATATACTTTTAAGAAAACAATCAAATCTGAATTTATTACATAAAAATACTAAATTGAAAAATATTTTTTACAGCAAAAATAAAATCACAATTTGTGTAACAAGAAAAGTGGTGCCCTTTTTAGAAAAGGAAGTATGTAGAGCTGTGAATTATAAGCACTGCGGAAATGTAAAAGAAAAGAAAGGAAAAATCAAAATGCTAATCATGACAATTTGAAGTATGTTGGGGGAAAGTGGAGCTTATAATACATGACATTTTATTAGATCAGCTACAAGTAGTTATGAGAGGGAGAAAATAATCACCAATCCCACTAACTAGGACTTACACTTATAACTCTCCGAGAAATTATCAGTATTACTCTCCCTCGTTCATTTAATTTTAATTTTGCCTTAAACAATTTTGCTTTAAGCTTATTTCTCCTTCAAATGTCAATAAATGAAGTTTATACGTCTTTATTATATAGGGGGAGGGGTAGTATTTCCCCCGGGTTTTTTGCATAAACAAACTATACTAATCATTTAATCATCATGAGCGAGCAACAAGCAAAAAGGCAGCTCATCTCAAATTACCTAGATACTGGAGCTGGTGTGATGAAGATTACGGACGTTGTTAAGTATTCTAGGAGCCTTTAAGTTGGTCAAAAGGAAAAAAATATGGAAGACCTCTCCAGGACGTGGAAAGCATAATTCAAAGAGGGATACAAAGTTCTTGTTAAGTTTGGGGAAGAATATAAAGGAGGATCCCACTAAGTCGATAAATTGCATCATAACCGACTTTTCTGGTGATTCTAGGACTATCAGGAGGACTATAAAGCAATACTTGGGATTAGTCTATTTCAATAAAATCCCATGCCACCTTCTGACTTCCTGGCATAAAAGCCAGGAGGCTTGAGAAATGCGAAAAAATCCTCATATGGATCAAGACAAATGTGTCAATTGTGAAAAAAATTTCGGACAAGAAAATTTTCACAGTTGATCAATTCCACAATAACTGGAACGACTGCTGGCTTGTGAAAACAAAAGAAGAGGTCCAAGGGGTTTATCAGACCAAATATCCGGCCCAAACAATGGTCCTCGGCGTTGTGGCCTCTGATGGAAAGAAAATGCCTCCGTTATTTTTCAAGGCTGGACAGAAAATCAGATGCATACTATTAGGTGCTTAGGTCCACCATCTTGTCAAGACCAAATACCCAGAAGATAATTTCGTGTGAACTCAGAACGCCCCCCCCCATCACACGTCCACTAAGTCCCAAAAGTTATTGCAGACAACTTTGCTCGATTCTGTTCCAAAGAAATATGTCCCATTCCTCACCAGATTTGAACCCACTGCACTTTTCCTTGTGGGACACTTGGGACAGGGGAACCAACAGGACCTCGTACCCAAATATGGACTTACTGAAGTCATCTATATGGGACAACTTATTAGAGGAGTTTGTCATCAACTCCAGCATGGCCTTCAGGTGATGTGTATAGGCTGTGATTCATAATGAAGGTGGCAATATTGAGTGAAATTTTTTTGCAAAAACCTTGTCTACATCATTTGTTAACGCTAATTTTTGCCTATTAGTGATGTATTTCTAAATCCATTTATCCAGTCCACGTTTTACTACGCTACCCTGTATATTTTTGGTGAAAATTGATGTTCCCTTTCAAGTCTATGTAATATTTATTACTATAAACACATTTAAATGTGTTTTTCTATTGAAAAAGTATAGAAATCTTACTAAGTAATGAATTCGAACAAGAGACAAAATAGGTGATAAAATTAGTAAAATAAGAAGAAAAAAAACATGCGAACAATTGGAATAAAACAATTGTCTTTGCCGATATCAATAAATTATAATTAGGAAGGACGGATTATTCATATGGGAAAATACCTATCGATTGACAAACAAGAATATAGGTATGAGACAAGCTCATAATTTTATCAACATTATTTCAACAAAAAGCAACCATTTAATTCTGTTTATTTGAATAAACATTATATATTTTGATTAATAAACTAAAAAATGTAAAAATACAATTTTTTACTCATAGGGGAAGCTTATTTGGGACGATTATACTATAATATGAAAATCCTTTTTTTAAATAAATGATGAATTGTCAATTAACTTTTATTTGAGTATACATATATGTATTTAAAAAAAAGTTAAATTTAGAAGACATTCAAAACTCGTTTTCTTTATTTATTCTTTATGATCATAAGTTTTTTTCAAGGTAAACTTTCCCTTATTAGAAATGATTATAACTATATATATATATATATTTTTTTTTTTTTTTAAATTATCAATCAATTCTATTAAATATATCATATTCAATTATGTGAGTTGATGCAAGAGATGAAAAATAAAACTTTGAATCTAATTCATTTATTAAAAGAGATAATTTAAAAAAAACTCAATCAATTTCATCAATTAATCAGAAATAAAAAGTTTTTTACGACCCCCATTACACAAGAATGAATCAACTTATATTTTTTTATAAAATTAGAAATGCAATGCTACCAGATTGATAAGATAAGTGGACTATAAATATCCTATAAATTTGCTGAAATTAGCAAATCTTAAAATTACGAGTATATGGCTAAAAAATAAGAAAAGGAATTTGATTATATCTGTTGATATACTACTTATCCACCATTTAAATCATTTTTATTTACGATTTAACATAAAAAATTATGATAGAAAAATTATCTACAGTTGAAACAAGCACTTTTTTTTTTTTGATAAAAACTAATATGAAGTGATAAAAGTAACCATTAGAAGGAGCAAAATGGACATTTTTCATTAATTTTTATTGAAATTTATATCATTTTTATTATTAATTATTTGGTCATAATATGATAAAATTATATAAATATTCGAAATTCACTCATTGAGGAGGCATTTGAAATACTCTAGCTCTTAGTACATAGCAAGGTTATACCATCATAAAGCGTGTATGACTGAAGTTTGACTTACACCATGCTTTTTAATATTGACGTCATAGCCTATGAGAAGTAGAGTGTTTTGTCAAAATCTGCCTATCTTGCATAGCAGTTGGTACGATACATCAAATTGAAAATTCTAGCTACTATTACATATAGTATATATATATATATATTCTATTACATGATGATCTAATCTTTTATTTCTATTAACCTTGGTACATATGACTGATTTATAGTGTGATGCATACACAATGTCGTGCCGGTATGTACAAGTAAAAAAACCCGAAAATGAGTGTGGTAATCCTTCTCAAACGGAAAAATATTTTAATGGGAACAGCCTAGCTGTCACGACATTTTATTAGATCTGCTGCTTGCAGCCGTGAGAAAAATGAAATGAACACAAATCCCAATCCGTATTTACCAAAGCATATAGCTGGAATTACTTCGATCTCGACTTTCAATTCTTATGTAAGTCCTACAGGGACTAACAGATCAATAATCATCCTGATCAATAATGAGTATTTTGATGATTACTTAGATGCAGGTATCAGTACTTTTTCTACATCCGTAGATGGAAGAGACCATTCTGAGCTACATTTCTTTGTTGCGTGAAAGTTCTTTTATCTGTCATTTACCAATGCGTTTGGTATCTAATTAGGTATATCACCTGAATCTTGTGTAGTTTAAGCAGTTTAAATGCTACATACTTCATTCTTTCAAGTACAAGGCCTACAAAATGACTATATATGGTAGATTAGACACCAGCCAAGAGGAAATACACCAAATTTACAGTTTTTATTCGAAAAAGGGAAAAATGCAATGTGAATATGGTATGTTTATGGTCCTGATACTGTAACAGCCAATCACGCGCAATTTTGGTTTCCTGCGATTCCATTCCGGTAATTTTGATCAAAAGTTCGATCTTCATGTAATGGCAAGGTGATAAACATTTATGGAAGCAAATTTAAAAAATTCATGAACAATAATGGAAGTCTTATTACTAGACACCCAAAACTGCTATTCTAATGAAATTGACAGATTCCTCGTTCTTTTATTGTGAGGATCAATTTTAGCTACTTCCAGTGCAATTTGCAACCCGCCCAAAGTACAAAGTTATAAGGGATAATTTCTAGAAAGAAATTCACGATAATTATTATTCGTGGAAGAGAACAAATATAATCACGTCTCAATTTAGAGAAAAATAATTCTAGTTTGCATTTGTGTTGACGATCCACATATGAATACGAAAAATGCAAATTTTAAAGTTTGTTGTATTTACTTATTTGTTTAAGAGGAAGGATCTTCTTTAGTTTTAGAGTTGTGACTAATGAGAAAAAATAAATAAGATTTTTGTAAGTAATCTGTTTATTTTTCATTTGCATTTTCTATTTTGATTCAATATATATTTACATACCACATATAATATGGGTATTTCTAATGATGTTCCCTCCTCTATAATTAACAACATATTTACATATTATAATGACTAAGAAAATAAATATTTTTTCCCTTCTTTTTTGATTTCTTTATTTGTGGATGATGAAAAAAGTTATGGGTAAGGAGAATAAAAAGTTGAAAGAATAAGAATAAAGAAAATATAGCTAAGTTGTGTATTTTAAGAAACTTTTTTTTATTTGATTTTGGAATGTTTATTTATTTTTAAATTTGACATATTTTTGTATGTTTATTCGAAAAGAGAAGAAATACCATTTATAATTCTTGCTCCTGCTTTAGCACGTTGCTCTAAATACCCAAAGCTTTAAAGCAAGTTGCTATACGAAGACTATTTAATCGATATTAGTACAAATATCGTTGGCTAGCGCCAACGTCTTTTCCCGCTAGGTGCATTGAGTATACTAAAGGCTGGTTACCACATCTCTCATGAGTATACATGTTTTTACTTCTAAGAATTAAGATGCATGCTCAAAACAAGAAAACCTTTTTGTCATAGAGTATTTATATAAAAAATTTAACCAAAAACTTTTTATAGCGCCTCTTTCTTAAAAAAAAAAAAAAAGTCAAGAACAGGGCTTGTAGATAGATAGAGCTGAGTTTATGGGACAATTGATTTAGGTCCTGCTCTTAGCTGGAGGCCCGTGTTGGATAGTTTTATTGGTGTTATCACAAATGGAATCGAAAACAATTGAATTAATCAGTCTGAAATTTAGCAAGTAGACGTATAAAATAACTAAACACGATTCTAGAACATTTTTGGGACATCCGAAGTCATAAAAAGGCTGTTTTTAACCAAAATAAAACCTACTTTCAGGGGTTTCGACAGGGGCTGAGCTAGAGGGGCTCTAGCCCTCCCCAAATTAATGATTTTTTTATTTTTACTAGAAAATTTAATATTTAATTTTTTATCCAAAAATTTAATTTTCTGTGAATATCTTTGGATTTTTGAATTTTTTCCCAAAAAATTTAATATTAAAATTTTTTTTCAATTATTTTATTTTTTTGAATAGCTGTGGATTTCTGAAATTTTTTTCCAAAATATTTAATATTTGAAATTTTTTCCTAAAAAATTTAAGATTTGAAACTTTTTGTAAATTACTGTGAAATTTTTTTCAAAACAAATAAAATTCGAAATTTTTTTCCTAAAAATTAAACTTCTAAAGTTTTTTTTAACTTTTACCTTCCAAAAATTTGAATTTCTCAGGTTTTTTTCAAAACTAATAAAAATTTTTTTCTTCCAAAAAATTTTATTTTTAGATTTTTTATTTGAAAAAAAATCTAAAAACCAAGACCCTCTCAAAATTATATATAAACCTGCGGACGCCACTGCCTTTGGCTTCCATCTTTCTATATTTATCTCCTTCTCTTTGTTTCTCCCCTCTTCTCTTCTCCCTCTGTCTCTTTCTACATCTCTCTCCCTGTCTTTTTTCTTCTACCTTCGTTCCTTGTTTCTACTTCATTACATTCTGCTCTGCAACGGGGGCACCCACTGATGGTATATATATATTTTTTTTTAATATAATAATTTTGAAAAGAAAAGAATATTTCAAAAAAGTAAATAAAAATTGTTTCTAAAAGATATATAGCCTTATAAGGGGTCGACAAACAAACTTTGGTCTTATAATAAAGGTATGTTTTACTCATTTATGTTTAATGGCTTTAATAATATAAAATAATTGACAACAAGATTGAATATTACTTACTGCCAATGATAAAAACTGATATTAGAATTGCATCAAAGTAACTCAAAATCCATTTGAAATGTCTAAATTTGTACACTTTTTTTAAAGTTTTGTATTATGCACAATATGACAATTAGATTATATAGCCATTTAGTAATATATTTCAGGGTTAGATATATAATTAAACAAAGAAACTTTGGTTCGCAGAAAGGTTTAAGCTTTTTTATTTATTGGTCTCATTTTGACATCACTAGTTTCCTATTAATCAAAAAAGGTTTTATTCCTATAAAACCTGTGTTGATGAGCCCCCCAAAATGACCAACATCAACAACGATGACGTCACATAATAATGTTTTATTCGAATTGAACTGTTACTTTAGCGATATTCTTTCAACATCAAATCTTAACATCTGCTTCCCTTATCGTAGTTCCAGGATATTTTCAAACATAGATGGGATATTTTATCTCTGACTCGGCCCTTGAAAGTTGGATAAACCTTCGTATAATTGCTTAAAAAATGATTCTGTAATGTTGCATATTATGTTTATAACTTCTAAAAATCCCTTTATTCAATTTTTCATATATTTTTCAGGGCTAAAAGGAAGGACGTTGAATAATTAAAAATGCAACTCCATTTACATTTTATTACTTATCTTTAAATCATCAAGCTCTAGGCAAAAAAAATGATGAGTTATTTTATGTTTCAAGTTATGAATACAGTTAAAAAAATATTTTTTAAGATGTGCTTCTCAGAAAAACAAATTGAAAGGATTACAGATCATTATTATTTTCTAAGAATTTATAATTCTTTATTCATAATGAATCTACAACTAAAAACATGAATTTTGCTTTTTTTTAATAATATGGTTATTTTAAGCCCTTTTTCGCACTAATTCCGGCAGGGAAAAAAACAACCAATGTACCTATTTGTTCTTCGATATTGCTAAGTTCAATTTATAATACAGAGATCAAATCGTTTTACCAGAACAAATATAATCTTAATGAAGACAATATGAGGGTAACTTGATGTTTAGATAATTATTTCAGGAACCCCAATAGGGAGAGCAGAGGAACTTGTACTTTAGTTTAATTAAATTGTAACTTCAAACTCTACTCAGAATTAAGTTAGGAATCGACATGGACATTAGCTCAATAACTTGACTCAAACACATAAAAAAATGACTGGTGGATAGAAAGAGCTGATAACAACTTGTAATCGAGAAAGTTAATTCATAAATAAATGTAATTTAATGAAAAGTCGTTACTTTAGGTCTAAATTGTGTATATTTTTTAGTTGACCCGCTTTTTTGGAACTGGTATTCTGTTGTCATTATTATTATACTCATGAGTAGTGAACTTCATTTTCTACTACATTCAATAGCTGATTGAACATTCTTGTGTGCTCATAAAAGACGGAAAGTAACCTTGAGGATTCGTTGCAGAGTTATAATTGTAAATCCTTGTTGGACTCAAAGTAGAATTGAGGATCTGCATGCCAATGTACTTGTTTATTTCCGTTTTCCTCCTCCTTTGTTACAGCTGTTTGTAAGACATCAAATGAAACTTCATCCTCCAAAACATTCCTCTAATTTTCAGGGTGCCCATGTTTATTTTTGGGGCGGAGGAGGGTTAAAATGTCAAAAAAACTAATGATTTTCATCAATAGTCATAAGAACTAAACGGCTCTTCTCTCAAAGATTCTTCAAATTATCAGGGTGACCGCGTTTCTTTTTTATAGCATAATGCCGGAGAGTATTATTTTCATCTGTGAGGATCACTCTATATTATTAAAGCAAAGTTTATCGAGACCTGATAACTCTGGACAATCCCGCCTAGTTTATAATAAGATAATGAATGTTTTCCGAAGAGGAAAGTAATTTGAGGGATAGTTTATTGATAGGTATTGATGTAAGAATGGATACTATTTCGTTGAAGCCTACTACTCTTGATGATTAGGCATGAATATTTGGCTTAATTTATTATAATCCTTTATATATAAATGTATAGCCTCTATGGATGAAGGAGTTCTTTCAAATGAAGGGAATGGAAGGAGAAGGGGGGATGTTATTTATTTTGGCCAAATGGGAATAAACATACAAACATATTTGAAGGTAAGGTAGAAAATACAACATAATTTCCATTTATAAATATATGTATAGTACTAGTGTACATAATGTATGTATGTATAATTTATGTAAGAAAATATTCGGTAATAAATTGCTGTTAATATTAAAGAATTTGCATGAAAAAGAGCTTTGTAAAGAAAGTGCTGACTTATGAAGGGGGACATTTATTAGCATTATTAATACCCAAGGAACTCATCCCTTATTATGAGCAATAACTAATTAATTCATTTCACCCCTTTACTTCACTCCTACATATTATTTTATTTTAAATTCCTGCAAATGAATCCATTGTAAATTATATATGATCTGCCGGTATGCTAAATAAATGAAACGCGAAATTAACGGAGTTACCCCAACTCTTTGAAGAATTTGTAGGAGCAAAGGAGCTTAGCTGTCATGAGTTGACAGCTCATAGATGTGAGCAACTATGATTTGAAGAATGATCAAGAATAAATTAATCATGATAACAGCTTTGGAAAATAAGGAAACGCATATTTTGGTTGTAACTACTCTCTCTTACATATTTTGTTAATTCTGGTAATGAGTAATGGGAAAATTATCAAAATCGTTGAGAACTTAGATATTTTTTAAAAAGTATATCCTGGTAACCTGCAAGATATTAGTTATTTTATTAATTATTTATCTCCATTTTGAACATTCAAACGTAGTTATGGAGCAAGAAGCAGTGAACAGATGTGTCGTGTCTTCAAGTTACCAATAATATTTTTCTTTTTGATTTACACAAACGAGGTTTTTTAACAATTTTTATATCCGTAGTAGTGATGTTGTACGGCTATATTTCGGTTTCCGAGTTACAAGAGAAAAACTAGTATCCCCCCGTTTTCCTCGTTACTTTCCTAAATAATCTATCCTCGCTCTTATACTTTTTGCTCTCTAACAAACTCGTCAGTCAAAAAACATATATTTTTATTTTTAAATTATTGAAAATTTGTCATTTCAAAATTGGTTTATAATTTATATTCCGTAGATCAACTTGAAAATAAGCCTAACTTATCTAATTGTGGTCATTAATCGTAATTCAACCATTTTATGATATGGGTCAATGGAAAGTTCTGTAGTGCTGTTCCCTCTTCAATTTGTAGGGATACATCCCAAGGTCATCTTGAATAATGTCTCTCATTGTTGTTACAACCATTTTGATATCCTTGGCCATCTTGTTGAGGTTTCTCCTGAGATTTCTTCCAATCCTTGCCTAGACGACTCCGCGTGTCCCTTTTGACCTTATTCTGCTGGATCTGGGACTGCCCTTGATAGATTGAGTCTCCTCGTACCTTCCAATGGTTTTCTTGATGAGCATGGGGTTAATCTCCAGTTAAGTTACTTTCTTTAAATTGTCAGGACTACTACGTTCATTTTAGGTTTCTTTTATTTTTTACATACTGACAGGACATGTTTTATCAAAAATAAATTTGTACAATATTATATTTTAATATTTAGATGGTATAGACTTACTATATAATTTAAACTAAAATGGGCTCTCGGTAGAACCCACGTCTTAAGATGCTAAATGAAGCATCTCAATAAAACCTACATAAGGACATCAATTTGAGCTATGTACCTTAATACGTTCGAAAGCCATGGTCGATCATGTACTTTTATCGTTTTTGCTATCTTGAACTTTGACTTTGACCTTGGACCCCGACCTCTCGAAATGTAAAGGCCTCTTACTGTGAGGATATATAATCTTTGTGCCAAATTAGATCAAAATCTATCAGTAACTTTTGCCGTAATCTTAGTGACCAACAGACAAACGAACTAACTGACAAATAAACAGAGAAAAAAAACATAATTTTAATAATTAAATAGTTGAAAAATTGAACTCTGTCACTGATCTTTAATCTGTCTTATTTTAAATATTTTCTTTATTATGTAGGTCAATTTATGTATTTATAGAATTGACCTTTGCAAAATCTAATGTCAGGAATTATTTTATATAACATTTCAATATATTCTTTAAATGTTTTCAATTCCTCACTACATTGAAAATTTTGTTAAAGCTTTATAATATTATTGAAGGATCTTTCAATAAAGGAAGCTAAATTATTGATTATTATTCTTTCCATTCTTTGAAATGGTTAAAAATCCAGAAAAAATTATTTAGTATTCCCCTACTATGTAACCTTTAAAGCATAAATTTATGAGTTAGGCTTAGTGCAAGTTTTACTCCATCTACTTGGGAAAATTATTAAAAAATATCATTCGATGAAATATTTGTTGATTCATGTGTTCACGATATTATGAAATGAACATTGAACTTTTTTTTCTCTTTTAGAACAAAGGTTTGAGAGATACATTTAAAATCATACTGTATAATAAACGGTGTCCGGTAAAAGGATTGTTGTAAAAAGGCTGCAGTCAAAAACGCTGGGGTAATATCATCGTGAAGTAACATAATTGTGAGTAATTTATTGCAAGACAATAATATCGTGTGCAATTTGGTTACAATTTATAATATATTTGAAAGATAAAACTATTGAATGATGAAGAAATATGTCAGGATAGAACCCTTCTAATCTATAATAGTCCCTGGCCCACAGGTTGATTAGTAGTTTTTACTAATCCAAAATCCGTTTCCACCATGAGTTGAGGTTTAGTATGGGTAAGAATGTCCTGCAATATTTTTTCCCTGCAGCAAAAATTCGAAGGGCTACTTCCGGTTAGTTCTAAAACTTTTCCAAAAATGATGTTACATGCACAATAATTTTTTTGTAATGTAATACGAGTGTAAAAAAACATTTTTCATTTTATAAAAAATATCGCTTTGTTAATTAAAAAATAAAGTTGGTAGAAATTTGTCTAGAAATTCGTTTGTATATAAATTGGACACATGAAAATTAAACTGTAATATCTTTCATTTTCTGAATATTGTTTTTTTTTTTCATCAGACGTCAATTTTTAAGGAGAAATGCGACAAAAAAAATGCATTTTTGACATGAAATTTTAAACTCCATGTAAACTATATTATAGTATTTTGGAACATTTTATAACTTAACTTTTGCAATTTTTGCAAAAATGAACCAGTTATCCTGGGTTATTTTTATACATCCACCATTCAATACAGATCTGGCACCAAGGGACTACCACCTGTTTCTCTCTACGGCCAACGCGCTTTTGGGTTACAAATTTGGCTCAATAGAGGCCTGTGAAAATTGTTTATCTGAATTTTTTGTCAATAGGGACAAGGGTTTCTACGAGAAGAGCATTATGAAACTAGATTCTCCTTAACAATAAGTTATTGAAAAGAACAGGGCATAATTGGTTTTAATCAGATGATTGTAACACTTAATTTTATGGCATTGAAATTAAGCGAAAAATGCAAAATTACTTTCCCTAACATAATATATGTAGTTAAGGAATACAATTTACTTTCACTCGAAAAGAGACGATTGAGTAATATTCATATTCTGTGGATCAAAATCAAGTTAATATTAATATATAGATTTTTTAGTAATAAAATATGCCTGTGTTGTTGTTAAATTTGACACTATTATGAGAAGTAGAAATTATAATGTGTACAAAATATTCAAAGGGGATCCCTGCATAACGCAGTATTTTGAATTATTCCAAATCCTCTCATAGTAGAGTGTATTCCTTTCGTAACACTTCCTCCCCCTGGAAAGTTGTCATTGATCGAAAATAGCGTGCAGGAAAATTGTCCGCAATTATACTTCATTTAAAAAATTAAAAGATATCGGGAAATTTAGAAGGGTCCTTTATGGCTCTGAAAGAGAAGTGATGGTTTTTAATCTGTCTAGAAGTACCAAGTTTATACAGCAATTCCCATTGATCTGTATCATAAAAAATTGTATATGGGGTTATTTGAAGTGGCGGCGGTAACGATCCCAAAGTTATCCTATACAAATGTTGTGTGCATGTGGTACAATTTGGGAAATTAGGAGGGTTGTTTTATTATCGCCTATCTGCATATGGGTAGACTATCAAAGGATCATTACTCATTAGATGGGTAATGCCAAGGACTCCTGTAAGCAGGACCGGGCACGCGCAAACATGAATTCAAATACGCGTGCAATATGGGTCTATTGAAAAAAAAACAATGCAACGTGTTTGGTTAGATAATAACTAATAACTATTAGTTACTTTGTGGACGCCATCTTTATTGTGTTTTGTAATTCCAATCATGCCCTCTAAGTGATGTGCTCCAGGTTGTAGAACAGGATGTGACAACAAGCCACAACAGTCTGGAGTTACGATCCATCTGTGGCCAAACAAAGAGAGAAACCCTGGACTAGTTACCGCCTAGCTGAGAGCCATTCCAAGAGAAACAGATCTGAAGAAGATAGATTAGGCACCATCCAAAAGTACAAAGCTGTTTTCCCTGCATTTCAACAACTCTGATTTTATCTGTGAGTCTAAAAGAAGTCAGACCCTTGGCAAGGCTCTAAAGAAGAGGTAAGACAGCTGCTCACTTTTGATGCGTTTGCTTGTAACTGTCCTTCTTTTACAGGCACCTCAAACCAGATGCAGTACCATCCCTATGGCCAAACTACCCCAACTACCTCTCAACTCCTACAGCTTCATCAAGAACAACTCAAGCTGCGACCACGTCACGTAGGGCTCAACATTTCAATAAAAGGAGTTCTGTGGAAGAACTTGGTTACAAATTGGCCAAGGAGACACTCCCGTCAAACTTCATCCTCATCACAAAACCAAGTGTTGCCCTTTTGAAGCTATCCCAGGATGAAAAAAATTGGGCCCCCAAGTAGTAGCCAGCATCAAGTTGGAGACAGATATGTCATTCAAAATTTACCGGTGTGTTGATTGACAAAAAGGCAGTGTCACACTTCCCCTCAGAAGGCAAGGTCAACACTGTGATTCAAGCCATCAATTTGGCTTCCTTTCTGGGAGCAAAAAGAAGAATTGAATCAAACAGAGACCTGGGAAGACATTTTCAACAAGAGAGAGATTGAACCTAAGCAACCTTCTAAGCTCTCTTTCATTTGTGAGCAAATGGCTCTCCTCTTCACCAAACCAACAGCTAGGTAATATTCACCTTGTCTTCTTTCAACCGCACTCATGTGGGAATGTAAGCTCAGGACTATGTGGAATATCCTAAACGTCAAGACACCTGGCCTCAGAAACCTTCCTAGCAACAAAACAGACGTGCCTTGCTGCAGCTGATCTGCCAGAGTATCTTCTCCTAGATTAAAACTTCTGTCAATTGCATATTAGTAGATGAATCATGATAATTGAAGTATAATTTTCCACTGTGACCAATTTTACACCGGGTAATCCTCCGTGCACGATTCTTCGGTTTTCTCCCGTCAATGAAAGTATTAATAAACAAAACTAAATTTGAAGATATGTATCGACAAATAATGTGCGTTCATTACATTCCTTAGTTTTTCAACCATCGTGGTTTATTATTAGAGGAACTTTTCCTTCTGGAAAGAAATACCGAGTGGTCCATTAAAATCTGAACATTTTAAATTCTATACTTCAGCAAGATATCATTTATGAATTAACAAGATAATTTTATCAAAATTAATACTATAAATAGATGTGTGTCTGAGCTCTCCTAAACATTAATGTAGCCGTCCTTAGCGGCAATGATGGCTTTCTGGTGGCAGTGGAAGGCCTGGCACCCGCTGTGATTGTACTCCTCTGTCAAAGCTGACAGTGACTTAGAGGGCCTCGGTGTTTGCATGATAGACACTAGAGGCCTTTCCCTTGATATTGCATCCACGAGGTTTTTCTCGGGGGGAGGGCATCAGGGATGTAGGGGGTGCTAAAAGTGTTACAAAAGAATTCGAAAAACTCAAAAGAGTAATTCAATACTGATTCAAAAGAGTCTTACAATGAATGAGATGGTTTTCTTTCATTGCTGGTCTCAAAAGTAGACTCACAAGCCTCTTTTCACCCAATTTTTTACAGCTCTCTGGACTTGTACGTAAACTAGAGAGCTCAGATTTTAGGTCAATTATTTCAATCACTCAACTTTAATTAATTATTGAATTAGTAAGTGTTCAGATTTCAATGGACCACCCGGTAATTCTCCATTTGATATGTATATAATGTTATTTTTAGATATAAACTATATGTTTAGTATCAGAATTAATATAGGTACCCTTATAAGGATTGTACTACCAATAGTGCTAATGTTTCGATCCTTTCATTTTATTTTTCCAATTCATGCTTTAACGTATGATATATACAGTGTTTTCAAGTAATATCAGTATAGTTGATGTCGGCCATTTTGTGGACCTTGACAAACATTTTTTTTTATTAAAATCCACCCCTTTTCATCCATATTAAGAAAAAAGATAATATAACTATTGGAAGACAAAATGAGACCAACATATAAAAGGACTTAAACCTTACTGTCTATCAAAAATCTATTCCTCCAATGCCTTGTTTTATTATATATTAGACCAGACACTAAAATCTATTAAAAATATGTTTGTTTTTTTGCATCGCTAAATCTATTGTGTTAACAATAAATTAACCGTAACAATGGAAATAATAAAATATTTGTTCTATAACTATTCGACTTTTCTCGTCACTAATTGATCACAAAAAAATTTGTAGAAATTTAGACATTTCGTTGGGATTTTCATAAAATATTACCATCATTTATTCAAATATATTGGCATCAAGTAGTATTCAATGCAGATGTTAATTCTTTGTTTTATACTTAATGTCATTGGATGAAGTTTGATTAAGGTTTATTGGAAATTTGTCGATTTTATGAAGTAAACTGCATGGTCTTTAATTATGATGCAAATATGAGGTCAGTGAAAATGTTCCACCTTCTTTATTTTGTCTAAAATTACATTTTTTTAAATTTTTATGTATGTACAAAATACTTTTGAAGGTTTAACTATGCTAAAAAGTTTTTCTGATCGGCGATCAATTGCGATATGTCGATATTATATCACTGATAGCAGTCCTGACCTTTAAATCGCAACAGAAATGGCAAAAAAATTTAGATCCGATCAATTTGTACTAAAGTACACATCAGCTTATTTTCCTCAATTCAAAAAAGCCTTTCTTACTGATGAGGCTCAAGAAAAATCTACCAGGAGGAGACCATCTTATTAGAAGATCAGCCATCCAGCCAGCTGTCTCATCATGTGTAGAAAGAGATTCAAAAAAAAATCCCAAAAAGATGGATACAGTCAAGCAGGAAGTGGAAAGATACCTGGCTGATGACTGAAGGTCTGGAAGTGATCTTGCCCTACCGAAGGATCAAAAAGTTATTTCAAAGATACAATGTCGTCCTTTCTAGTAGTACAAGCAGCAATTGTTTGTTCTCCAAGGCCAAACAGATCCTCAGGAGCACTAGACAGATGCTGAGAGACGACAACGTCGAGAAGGAGCTCCTGTTAATGTAAAATAAAGAGCTCGAAGAAAAATGATTTATGTAGATATTTTGTTATTCGCCGGCACACTATACATATTTTATTTTTTTCTAGATATATATATTTTTTTTATTATAATAAAATATTGTCAATAAATACATTAGAAAAAGCTTTATAAATCGTGTATTTAAGTTAGAAAGATATATATGTATGTATATATATAGGTTTAAGGAAGTTGTATATTTGAATATGATTGCAATTAAATTAATCAGATCGCTGATTGTAAACTTTTCTTCATCGCTCACAAGCCTGAAAAAATCTAAGAAAGAGCTCCCAAAATATATTCCATTTAACAATGAAAAAACAAAATGTGTTATTTGTTAAGTTATGTGATGTCACATTCAAATTTACCTTAGTATATAACCTTTGATTCAAGAAATATGTACATATATATAGTGTAGAAGTTGCGATGTCTGTACAAGTTGCAATTTCTTTGCCTTAAAATGCATTATTTTCATTTTATTTGAACTTAATAATACAGAGGAACCCTCATTTTGCACAAATGAATTCCAGCCCAAAAATGAATTTATCTTCGAGCGCAGAATCCAAAACTGATCTCAGTTTTCTCTGTCATCTGAATTCCAAAACATCTGGAATCATAGTATGTGGGACTATTGTCGTTCAGTCATTTTTTACACTGAAAAGTTCCCCCGAATTAAAATTAGGATTAATAAATCTTGGGTAAAAGTGTTTTTATTGATTATGTATCTGGTTCTGAACTACATATATTTCCATTTGTAACCTGAAAAATGATAAAAACGAGACAGATTTTTAGACCCTTACAACTTATTCATAATACATATTGATGAGCAGTATCATGGTTTATATTATAGAAAAATATTCTATGTATAATTTAAAAAATATGCATCTCCAAGGATTTTTGTTCCATTTTGGATTTTTTAAGTGATCCCATTTTGAAGTATTACAATTATCTACTGATGGGGAATAGATCGCTTCATTGTTTCGATACTGGTATATTATCTACTCTTTTGTAAGGTTTGGTAGTTTTACTCTGATGAATTCTCCTCCCGTAGCCCCTAGAGGAATTCGGAATCCGAATTCAAACATCTCTTGAGATGGATGATCAAGTTAGAAGTATCTCCTTCGATTGCCTCGATCTTCCCTTTACGAGGTATGACGTCATGAAATTGGCATTGAAACCGGAAAAAATATTATGATAATGTTCACAATTATGATAATTTACTACAAAATGGAACAAAAATCCTTGGAAATGCACATTTTTTTAAATACATATTTTTTTAAATTATACAAGAATATTTTCCTATTTTAAATAAGTTTTATTAATCTTAATCTTTAAATTGGGGATTGTTTAAAGGGTAAAAATGACTGAAGGATAATAGCCCCTAATTACTATAATCCTAGATATTTCAGAATTTAGATGATTGAGAGAATCTGGATCAATTTTGGATTTTGCGCTGAGAGATAAATTCAATTATTGGCTTCAATCCATTTTTACAAAACTTCACCCCCTTAATTGTTTCAATTAACTATTGCGTGATGCTCAATCCAACTACTCTAAGTCCTTCATCTTATTTTAAAAGTTGCAACTTGTACACTTTGCTTGTACACAAACTTTACATATATTTTGCTTTAAAAGTTTTTAGCCAAGCCGCTTATATAGACGTGTTGACTAATTGTCTTCAAATCATTGTGAGAAAATGAATTATTGCATAAATCATAGTATAAGAATGTGCTAAATTGCATCAAAATATTTATTAAATAACTATTTTAAAAGAAATTATTACAGAATTGAGCCCATGGCAACTTACGAAAATATGAATTTAAGTAAAATTAATTTTTTCCTTCACAGAAACGTACATGATATTTAAATAGTGACATATAGTGATATATTGGATGTGACTAGGTCTAAATTACTATTAGAAATTATTCTTTGGAATAAATGGCAAACTCCCACTACTCGTAGATACAGGTTCAAGGTCCATTACATCCTCTAATTCTAATGACTGTCGACCTCCAAAACGCGAGGTACAAGCTAATCGACTCGCCTCCATTCCTACGAATATTGAACTTGGCTCCGCATCTAGACATCGATTTGGCTGATGAACGTAGCATAAAGGCGAACCCTCGAGATCAACGGCCAAACAGTCTCCTACCTATTAAAATGACATGAAGAAATAAAGAGAAAAGAATTCAAAAAAACCCACTCACTAAGACACCTCTATTCAACCATGTAAAATCCGAACACTCACATGGGCGAGGTTGGAAAATATCCAGGATGGCAGCATGGGTTGAAAGAATGGGGAGTAGGAGCAAAAGGAGCATATTTTTTTCCACAAGAGAATTGAGATTACCGTATTATAGGTGGAAAGAAAAAGACTGGAAGCTAAGGTGAAGTACCTTCTTTTCCAGCTAGTACCATCTAAGCAACAAGTAGATAATTAATTATTAATGCGTATAGCTACATGAATAAAGACTATACTGGTTTGCATCCGATTCAGGAATAAGTGAACAAGCTTATCGGTGCATCGTGCATAAAATACAGTTTATATCAAGGAAAACTTAAATGAATATGCAAAATATAAGAAGTCCTTGGAATATGGAATGATATCTTATTTAGGCGTGCGCTTATTTGACTAGAGTACAAAAGAATTTAATAATATTTATAAAGTAAAGACTTCAAATTGTAACTTTATCACATTATGTCTTATTCATTTTTAATGATATTTTTTTTTAACAGAAAGTTTAATCATTAAAAAATTCTCCTTTTTAATGTAAAATATTTTTTTAATTTAACCCAATTTTATAATAAATTCTTTGAACCACTTTTTATTTGCAAAAAGTTTACTCTTTTCTTCAGAAACAAAATTTGATGTTTAGATATTGAAGAATTTTGATTCTATTTGAATGAAGAAAGTGAATACTATTACTGAGTTATTAGTGCATGACAATTTTGGAATCTTTAATTATTTACTTCTAACATGATATTTGCTCTCACTTATTTGCAGATGTTGGCTTGGATACATATGTATTGTATTGTACACAACATATGCGTCATATCATACAAATTGGGTCAAATTAAAAATATTTTTACATATTCTATGCCATTAAAAGGATAATTGTTTAATGGTTTAACTTCTTATAAAAAGAAATGTAATTATTATTTGAAATGAGGGAGAAGTTAAAGTTTCAATTTACTGCATTTATTAACAATAGAAAATTATTTTGCACTCCGGTCAAGCACGAAAAATAGAACGAGGTCCATATTCATTACTTGGTTACAGCTGACAGTGTTCCCAGGCTAGATTCTATTTACGCATCAAAACTTTGTTGTGGGAATTCTTATTGGATTATTATTTAAATCCAATAGGAGTCCATCTCTGAACATATTTTCCTTTTTTTTTTCTTCTACTTGAACTCAAACTTATAAGAGTACTTTTCTTGAAAAATAGGGCTCGTGAACAAAAATGTTCATAATGATAATGTTGGTATAATACAGTGGTTCTCAAACTTTATATAGTCGAAGCGAAATTACAATACTACTGATACTTGCTGCCGCACTCTATACAAATTGGACTAAAATCTTATCATGAAGTTAAATATATTGAAAAATGACGCATTTACGAAAAACATAATGATCATTCGTCTATGAAGTTTATTTATTTCTGTGTTGTGTCTGAACCCGCTCCATAACTAACCAAAATTGGTTTTTTTTTATATCTGGACTGGAAAGGACGTCTATTTTAGGTATTTGCAGCTTTTAATACCTGTAAAAGCTGCGCGGCGCACAGTTTGAGAACCACTGGTATAATCTAAGGAATGGGTTTGAGCTAACAATTAATGAATTTCAAACCCAATTGAATAATTTGATAATGATAATTTTTTATGTAATTATTAATGAATTAGTCCAATGTATTAGTGTTAGTGCATTATTTTATCTGGAAGTGTCTATGTCCCTAAAAATTGGCGGTTATATTTCTTTGAGAGGCTTAACAAGTTTTTTATTTATATTGTATTGATGTTCTTCATAATTAGACTCTTTTCCATTTATTACTCCAATTCAACTTACTAGCGTAGTTGAGGGCCCCATTGACTATTGAGGAAAGAATTGTCAATTGAGAGTGAGGATGACTTTAGAATCCTATTGGGAAGTGGATGAAGAGATGGAGTCCCGCCAGATGGATGAGAGAGAGGAGGAGGAAGAGGAGGACTTGAGTGGTGAGGAGGAGTTGGAAGGAAAGGCTCGTGTGGAGTTCGTGCAGTTTAATTGGCGACTCTCGGCAGCGGAGTACGTGCTTCATAAGCGGATGATGCCGGATTACTTCCGTAGCTACGTCCATGCCCTTGCTTCATACCGGGGTGTGATTGAGGAGTCCCTAGAGTCTCTGCGATCCCGACTTATATCCTTGAGCGAATGTCCTCCTAAGAACGTGTCTGCCAACAACCTCATGCCCCCAAATATCTCAGGAATGATACGGAACATGGCGAGTAAATCCCCTCACTTTGATTTGGAATCCCTTCTTTCTGCTCGAAGCGACCTCTTCCTGGTTTCCAAAGAGAAGGTCCGCTACGTGGACAGTAGTCTGCACAAGGATGAGAGTCGCAATAACCTAAGCTTCATTCTCGTAGAAGGACTCTTTCTCTACTTTCTTGCCAAATTCTATCACCAAGTGGAGTTCCCTCTTCGACTCTCATACTACCGCCGCTCAGAACCCGTCAAGTCCTCGCTCCTTTACGCCACTGGCTGCAAAAATATAAAAGCCGCTCTCTTTACCTACTTCAAACTCTACCCGGACGTCTTCCACGTCAATCCTGAAACGTCCCTCCTTAAACTGCGGCGAAGATACTTTGATCCCGGCTTCAGAGCATCTCTCCGGAAGGTCGTAGAGAGTAATGAAAATAAACAAGGTCTAGATTTGAATTTAAGAGAAACGGATGTAACGACGACAGGGATTGTGGAGTCCAAAGTGGAATCAACATCCTGCCGAGTCAAGTTCCTTCACTTTCCACATGTTCCTCCAGCTCTTCTTCAACTTCGAAGACGATCTTTACTCCCTAAAAAAGGTACTAAAATACTCTTTAAAGCTCATAATATTGGTACATTGGAAGAACCTTCCTGGTTAATAGAGTCATTTACTCATAAAGGAGAGTTCACTTCTGTGGGGAGCTGCCCTCCTGATGTTTTGGAGGATTTGAGTGGGACAGTGAGGGTTGTTTTGTCTCCCCGTTCTGCCATTATTCGTTTCTGCCATCAACAGGGGGGAGGAAGAAGCATATTTGAACATACATCAAGTCTGTTTTGATGGACTTGCTTGTGGTCTAGGTCTACCACTAGACATTTACTTCCATAGAGATGATCCTGTTATTTTTGACGCGTGTCGACAGGTCGACTATCGAGGCGTTCGATATAGAGTATGTCGCATATCCTTTGCTTCTAATTATAACTCGAACAACGAAAGAGATATGTTCGAGAAGATGGAAGCTATTCTTGGAGGCAAACCTCGCTTAACAGATGATACCGAAAAACTTGTCCTCTCTGTCCTTGAGAGTGTTACACCAGATGTTGTCCTTCCAAAATTCATAACGAATCTAAGTGTATTAGATACTGTATTTATCCAATTGACTGGATCTGATCAAAAGAAAGAGGAGTTTTTTATTGCATTTGAAGAATATGTTAGAAAACTCTTGGTCAAGATGTTGCTCGACTACAACGATAAACGAATACTCACTACTCCTAAAGCATAACGATATACAAATAATAATTTTTTATCTATGAAGAAGCATTACTGATTTTACAACTTGTTATATCATTGTTATTATTACCCTGTCAACCAACATTACATGGCCTTACACTTCAGCAGCCCTTTCTCTTAGCGGAACATGGGGATGCATGGTGGGTTTACATGCTTATATAGTCTGACTTATTACACTATTTATTATTTTAAGTCCTCTGAAGTTATCCCAATCTTACATAACATATTATTGACCTTCAGTTTAAGTTATTGAGGAAAAAAATCATTTTGAAGGGGTTTATCATGTCTGTCTGGATTTATATTATTCTGTTTTATACAAATTCTTTTTTTATAAATGCATATCTCAATATTATTTTAATTGTACGCAAACCTATAACAACTATGACATACCTAGTTCAGTCATATTCAGAGAGGTAGCAGACGGCCAGATAGTGTATATATTTATTTAATAATGTTCAATTTTCCGGACAATTTCAATGTTAGAAGGAGTGTTGGTTTTTGTTTGTTGGGTTTTTTTCTTGTATGTTATTTAACAAATTATATATATTTTCCCTGTTTATAATCTTTTATTAATATTACCTATGTATGCTTATATTACTAGTACATAACTATCTAAAAACCTGTAAGATTTTGAGTACCTTCCTAACTTACTATGTATAACTGTTTGAAGTTTTATTTGGAATAAAAATCTTCATTTTTTTTACTGTGAACAAGTTGACTTGGATTCTTTATTTGTGGATTTAGGGTAAATACTCAATTACCGATAACTACCCATTTTTGTCTACTACTAATATTCATATGTATGGAAAAAGAAATTAATGCATTCGAGTAGGGGGTACGGTATAGAAAGTATACGGTAATTAATTCGTCAACGGTATGGAATTGAAAGCTAATAAAATTTTCCTGGAAGCAAAATAACTGATATTTGAGAAAATTTGAACTTTTCTTGATACACAAACGTACAAATAATATTTTTTTAAATCGACTTTATCAAACAATATATCACTATAGATGTATTGTCATGTGTTCAATATCAATATGGCTTTCTTGAAACTCACATTTTTCTACAATAGCGTCAAACAGAAAGTTAGACTCAGTTCTGTTAGAACTGTAGCTATGTTGATGACAAGAAACACTGGCTTGCCTTTTGTCTAATTTTATGTCTCTTTATTTCTAATATTAGCTGTATTTTATTTCCACGGAAAACATGAGCATTTTATTGCAGTTAACGGCCTTGTTGAATGGTACCTGGCTTGTCCCGATGGATATATTGTGGATTTTCATCACCAAGTAGAATCATTCACAGCTCTGCCACCTCTCTGTAATGTGTTTATGGGCTTGTTTTCTCAAGGAAATTGCTTACGTTGCAATTGTGCTTGTCATCTTCTATTGCAAGTCGTTTTCAATTTGGCCGATAACTCTTCGGAAGACCTTATCCAATTTTTCTCATATTTCATTCAAATTGTTGAACATTGGATATTCAGGACTATTAACTTTACCCAAAACAGCATGTCAATTATTGCCTATAATATGTGATGACGACAATTGAAGTAGGACACCTTTCCCTCTAGTTTTTCTTCGATTAGCTTCGTTGTACCCATATTGATGACTATTCCTCGCTGTGGTATCAAGTACCATGTCTACAGTGTTTTTATGAGCCCCTATATTTATGTCAGCTCTAAAGTAGCATTGCTCTGTTGGATTCTAGTGAAACTTTCTATGAATGGTACATCAGTAAGTTTCCCTTCTTCACATTATCTGAGTTTTCATCACTTGAAATTTCTCAGACTTCTGCTAATACATCATTCACTTATTACATTGTATCTTCTCTTGGTTCTCGGAAGCTCTTCTAAAACACTTAGTCATACTCATACCTGAAATATGTTCAATCGGAATTGTCATCTATTTTAGTAGGAAGTGTTTATTGTCGATTAAATATTTTTTGAGGTTTTCTCATTATAGTAAAATATTAAGAGCAAGATTTTTGAAATGAAATTGCATGTCATATGAATGATGTCATCCATCATTGTGAATGATAAATAGTCAAAATTTTCACAAATAGTCATTTTTTTACTTCCGTATTCAAGAAAATGTTATTAGATTTCATTTTCTGCCATTTTCAATACAATAGTATCTACTTCTGGGTAGCAACAATGAAGGCAAAGGCATCAAATCTTGAATTTTGAAGCATTTAAAAAAAACGTCAACAATAATGCAATAAATATCCAATGTCCAAAATCAAAATTATTTTTATAGTTAGTTAGTTTAGATCTTTATAGAAGACTGGGAAAAATATCAGTTTGCATATGTTTGATCAAAAAAGTAAAATTTGAAGCAGTTTAGTATACTTGCTTTGTTTTTAAGAAATGTAGCCTTTATCGAGGGCGTCACAGGATTATATATATAGATATATTTTTTTTTTCGGGGGGGAAAGGGGCTTGGTTTTTGGATTTTTTTTTAAAGTCCAAAAATTAAAATGGTATGAAAAAAATTCCAAAAATCTAATTTTAAAATGAAATTTTTTGCTCTGCTCCATAATTTGCCCGAGTGACCTTTTTACTTAAGAAAAAAAATTTCAAGACATAATTTTTACCCCTATTTTCGTGTAAAATTTTTTCATCCTGACCAAATAAAATTATAGTAAGAACAAAAATTCCATGATTTGGGACGCCCCTGTTTTTGAGGCTTTATTGTGGCGTCTATACATGAAGTTTTTATTGAATTTTTATTAAAGGTTATTTTAGCACAATACCCCTGTACTCTGTGAAATATTTCTTGGTAATGCAAGGCAGTGAGTACTATAGAGATGGAAAACGTACTGTTTTTTGTTTACTACCTTAGAAGATCCACGTTGTTTTTCTTTTTATTTAGTCATTAAAGGTATCCTGAAGTTCTTACTAGAGATGATTTGTGTTTAAATTAAGGAGAGGGGTAAGATTTTAATTATAATGTCAAGTTCTTTCTGCATCCGATAATAGGTGAGCTCCAAGGTCGGATCAATAACGTGTGGGGTCCCCATAGTGTAGGTGTACAAAGATGCTGGATGTTTTGAGAAATTTCTCCGCGAAGGTTTAGGGATGCTGGACCTATTAAGCACTTTTTGTAGTAAGTGCAGCGCAGGGCTTTAGGGTTTCAGCCCCTTCAGTCATTATGATAAATCCAGCCCTGTCATGGTATCCTTTTATTTACTATCATCGAATATGTTTGATGATTGGGTCACACTTCACTAGTTATTACATGGTTGTGGAGTCTTATAATGTTTTTAAAACTCCGAATTCACAACTCTAAATGTATTAATCACGATATATAATAATATCAATTTTTAATTTTTAGATTTTATGAAATGCATTGCTGCTGTCCTGGTTTCTTGAATTTGAACCTGATGATCAAAATATGAACAATGTTTTATCATATTTGAGTAGTTAAACTGAGTAATTTTTTATTTTAGAGGATATCATAGATGTCCTCGATAACTTCAAGGAAAAAAGTAATCATCTTGAATTTATACAAGAGCAGCTATTACTTCATTCAAAAACTCCATATGGTAGGAGATATTCTCCACTAATTATAGGAATGTCCGTGCTATGGCAAACATCAAGTCCAACTTTATATCAACAAATAATTTCGTCTGGCTTAATTGTTTTGCCTTTAGAAAAACACATCAAAAGACTGACTCACTAGCATTTTATCAATGGCAGCAGGAATAAATAACTCAACATCTGATTATTTGAGTTTTAAAATATCCTCGCTCGATGCTAAGGACAGATATGTCTCTATTTTATAATAGACGAGGTGTATTCTGCTCAAAGAGTTGAATTCACTATAGTACTCCCTGTACAAGGGTATATTAATATCTGCCACACCAAGTGTGTTTTCCCCGCTTCAGAAGCCTATATGAATATATAAATGTTAAGATAAATTTATATAGTGTTACCGTTTATAGTTCAAATTATACCCTGTTATAAATTTTAGAACACACCGTCCAGTCCTACATTCGAGTCTTTAGCAATGATCCGGGATTTTTATTATGACGACAAATCTGTTATACTAAATGTAGGAGCATTCTAGGTGCTCCTACATTCCTCACCTTTTAATTGACTTCAAAATTACTTCTTTTTTCAAAATGTTGTTAATAAATATTTAAATGCGATCTTATTGGCAATTCTGTGTTTGTTTACGTTTATTAAAATCACCCAAGAAATTGCCATTGTATTGTCTCATTTTAGTGATTTATATACGAGTATATGCTGAATATTTTGATCAATTCATCATAAAAGAATAAAATTTCTTGAATTAAAAAGAAACATTCATTTAAAAAGAACATCCCTTTTCAAACTTTAATTCTAAAGTGTATTTCATTTTGAACAATTATTCCCAATATTGACTTATACATCAACAAATTATTTGATTATACTTAATCAAATAGAGCTTTTGTAAGATTTAGAGTATTTAAAAAATTAGACTCTTACTATTACATTCATGACCAATTGCTTTGTTAAATACATCCTCATTAGAAATAAAAATAAATTAAGTTTTGAGTGTAAAAAGAATATTTTTTGAAAACGAAAGATATTCAAGCACCTGCACTTTTAATATTAGATATCCTGGTTCCTATTCTACTGATATGTGGTTACAAGTGCATCAATGTAGGGCCCTAAGATGGATTTAGGGATCTTACCCCCTGGATGACTACCCTTTGTCCTTTTACCCCCTAGCATTTCACTCCCCGGGCTATTTACCCCCAGCATTTAACCTCATATTATAATAAATAGCAATCATACAACCAAACATTATATCTTTTAACAACCATGCAAAAGTAATTATTAATTTAACTTGGGATCAGGACATATATCCCTGTCCTTGAACCCCTGAGTTTTTTAACCCCCTATTATTTCACTCTTCGAGCCATATACCCCCGTACCCTTAAACTCCCAACCTTTTTTATCATTTTTATTGAAAAGTACAGTAAATAAACAATAGAACGCCAAATTCACAAATGAATGTTATGGTTGCTTGGAGGGGTTGTTGGTCAGGGGGTAAATGTGCGTGCTCTTTTATTTCTTTCTTTAAATCTAATTTTGAATTTATTTATTTCTTCAATGCAATTCCGAATTTTTTTTTTTTCTAGAAAATAGTTTCACTCGAGGTTTTTATTTCTTACGTCAAAGTATTGGGCATAGGGAAAGTAAAACCGGCACTAGATATCCTGTTACCTGATCTATGAAAATACTCTCCTAGTATAAAGTAGTACTTTATAATACATCGTAGACTTACTAGTATTTGGGGGCCTCTCCAAACCTTAGTAACAGTTATCTAGTGAATTTATATTGATAGTTATTTTGGGGCATAAAATAAGCATGTTAACTATGTAGTGTTTATAGTTGGGCAGATGATATTTTAACTGCATCCTAATAGGATTTATTTATTATAATTTGCAAGTGCTATCATTTTCAATCATTGGGTATGTTATTTATAACTCATATTATATAATTCAATTTCCGTTTCTCGTTGTATTTAAGGATTAAAAACATGATCCATAATTCATTTTCCAGTTTTAATTTGTATTTTCTCAGACGAAAACTTGAACAAATATAAGAAAACTAAGTAGATGGATATATTAATTATGACTAAATTATGAATAAATCCCTCTCTATTTGGAGAGGATTCTTGAATTAAATAGCTACCAAGTAGAGCTACGCTCGAGAGGAAACACACGTACTAAAATAATTATTTAATGTTTGTATCTGCTTAAGCATGTAAGCGTGCGCTTGTTTCTTTAAGGTTCTCGTAACGAAGGGTTAGTTGTCTACCTATGTTTACTTGAGAGGAGTATAGTTTCATTGACAAGGTAGCTTATCATCGAGGCACAAGTAGTGCCCTTTTCTTGATGATGACCCTTAATAGTTTATTATTTTGTATCCTATCTTTTATTATTGTTGGAAAAACTCACTCAGCATCAATTCAAAATGGATGGGAACTTCTGGATGAATTTCAACTTGAAGAAGAGACAAAGCTTCAAAAGTACAAATCCACAAGGACTAATATAACTGTTGTCATTTCTCAAGTTGAGTCCCCTATCACAAATGGATATATATGCCTTGCTACGGAGGCTTTTACAAATGATGGACTTCCTCACACCTTGGAACATTTGATTTTCCTAGGAAGGTATTGTCATGCTGTTAGTTTTTTTTCGATTATACCATGTTAAGAAATGTTAAAATTGTTGAAGTTCTCGTAAGTATACATTTAAAAAAAGTATTCATATGTTGGTAGCCTATAAGATATTAGTGATCCTATTAATTATTTCTATGATGATGTTAGTTTACTGTGTAGCTATACATATATCCAAAGAGAGATCCTCAGATCTTAAATTACCTTTGAAAAGATTCAAAATGAAATGAGTGGATTATATACTATAACTAATATATATGGCAAGGCCATAACTCAGTTTAAAATATCCTTCTCTCGTAATTTTTTTTGAAAATTACGTTTATTAAAAGCCTTATAAGCTTTAAGTTCTTACCTGTTATCTTTTTTGTGTATGTAGTACGTTATTTATAACTCTGGGTGAAAGTGGCGATTGACAGATGAAACTTGTTTCTAAGTTTTTATTTCATATAATCATTCCATACTTCTTTTAAGTGGACTTTACTGTTAGACAAGGTTACTTGAAAATATCTAGTATTTCAACTTATATTTACACGAATTAACCTATAATTGTAAATCGTAAGCATTTTTTTAGCGAATGAGTTTGTTTATTTGTGTGTGTTGGCAACTTGAGCAGTGTTTTATATTTTTTTAAAACTGTTTCCTTAATTCTTGAGGAGAGAAAATCTAAGTATAAAGTGTAACCACAAATAGCGTTGTTACCGTCCTTATTTAGGACTGAAGACTGCAGTCTCTTCCGGTTTAATATCGGTTCAGTCAAATTCAGTCCTAAAAACTTATAAAGTTCACTACCTTATGACGTCACTCAACTTTATGTCTTCTTATTTATGTAGCTCTAGTACTGACAGTCCTAAGGACCGGTTCCAAAGACCAATAGGACCAATACTAAGACTAGACTGAACTAGACCGAATAAATAAGGATCTACACAACACTAACAACAAGTGATTATGAATGACAGAAGTAACACTGTCCTAGGACCGATCCAATACCATAGCTACTTTAATCAAACGTTATGACAGCAGCTTAGCTGTTATGACGTTTCAAATAATATTCAGATTGTAATGGTTACCATGTTTATTTACGCCTCCTTTTTTTAAATGCATAAAATGAGTGTAAGTAGTGTTGTTTCATTCCTTATTTATTCGGTCCATCCCAGTCTTAGGAAGGTCTTATCAGTCCTATAAAGATAGCTAGGACCGTAGGACTGAATGACCTACATATAGGTCCTTAGAAGGATCATAATGGATAGCAAAAAAATACTGAAAGTAGGGGGAGACTGATTAGCAATCCAACATTACAGCTACTTTAATCAAAAGTCATGGCAGCCAAGCTCTTCTCCTCTCCAATATTCCCATGGTTACCTTGTTTATTTACGCCTTCTTTTTTTACATGGTTAAAATGGTTATGATTTATAACCCTAAATAATCCTATGTAATTGTACTCGATTCTCAAGTTTGAGAAGTAAACTTATCTTTATTTATACTCTCAATGAAATGAAAGGATGGAATGTCGGTTATACGTAGATATTTATGTATATTTAGGGTAGGTCTTAATTTATTTTTTATTAATATTTTGGGGTTTTTTTTATTTTTGCCAATTACGCTTTTATCAAAAATATTCCAAAGTTATTTACTGATAAGGCTCTGAATTGATGTATGCTTCCAAAAAACTTAAACAAAACATGCCTAATTCAATTTTTATAAATATATGTGTGTAAATCCTCCAATGTTTAGAATATACCTGACTTTGTATTTGTTTTGTATAATTATTTATATCCAAGAGTGAATGAATAATTGGATCTACTAAAGGTCATTTTTTATTTATACTCGGTAAATTGCATGTATTGGATACGTTAGTTTACAAATGATGAATTATCACTGTAACAATGATTTTTAAGAATTAATATTGTTTTAAAAATCAAAATAAATGCTGATGTAATGCTTCAGACTTCCGCCTTGATTGGCTCTCTGTCTCATTTTATCAATTATAATACTTTTAATTACTTTTCCTCTTTTATTTTTTTCTTTTAAGTGAGGATTATCCTTATAAGGAATTGTTGGATTTACTAGCAAATCGATTCTTTGCATCTAGGACCAATGCCTTTACGGAAACGGATCATACTTGTTACACTGTATTTACAGCGGGTAGTTCAGGCTTTCTTCAAATATTGCCCATTTATTTGGATCATGTATTGTATCCATTATTGAGGGATGGTGATTTTTTAACTGAGGTTCATCATATCAACGGGGATGGAGAAGATGCTGGAGTTGTTTACTCGGAAATGCAGGTGACTAATAGCTGAAGATCATAGATATGTATGTAGAACTACATATCAATATGTATACACATGGTCCTACATACATTTAATTTCTTCATCCGGAAGTAAGATTCTATGCGGGAACTCATTAGAGCTTATTTCTAAAGAAATTAATTAATATAATGTAAAAGTAGTGTTCCATGATTATCAAGTATTTTAAGTCACTTATCTGTGGTTCTAATTATATATTATTTGTAGGGTATAGAAAATTTGCGCAGTTCGCTGATTTATTATCCAAGCTTGGATGCCTTGTACCCTGGAAATTGTAGTTATGAAGTAACTACCGGTGGAAAGTTAAAAAATTTAAGAGATTCTACGTCCATGGAATCTATTAGAGACTTTCATGACAAGTTTTACGTTTCCAGTAATGTTTATATAACCATAACTGGATCAGTATCTCCTCAACAAGTTTTTGAGGTCTTAAAACCTATGGAGGACAAGATAGTAAGAAAATTGAAGGAGAAAAAAGGCAAAATAAATACTTTTAAACGACCATTCTCTAACTCCATTCCTCCATTTACGGAAAATAAGGAAATGGAAATAAATTTCCCAAGTGATGACGAAAAACTAGGCTATGTTATTTTAGGTTGGAGACTTCCTGCGCCAATTAATGAAAAATTTTATGAGATAAATGGATGGGAGATCATTTCTACTTATTTAACCAGTAATTCAGCAAGTCCTTTGATTGAAGAATTTGTGGAAATAGAGAAACCCTTGGCAACTAATGTTGACTATGAATTATTTGATTTCAAAGAACCTGTAATTTTTATGGAATTTTCATCTGTTCCAGTAGAAAAGATGTCCCAGACTGAAGAATTGTTCAGAAAAGTACTTCTCAAAATCGTTGATGCTGGACCAGAGGGGTTTGACATGAATTCTATGAAGACATTAAGTAAATTATTTTATTTTCTATTAAATTGTAATTAAGTTAGTATTTTTCCATTCCAGTTAAACGTGTACTACAACGTCGTTTAATAAAGTTAGAAAATGGTCCTCAAACCCTAATATTTGATCCAACTTCAAACGATCAAATGTATGGAGAAAAGAAGGAAGACCTTCGAACATTTTTATCGAAAGGAGATTCTCAATGGGGTAGTTATTTTGACTCTAAAAATGCTGATTTTTGGATTGATATCATCAAAAATATGTTGAACGCTCCCAGACTTCTAGTTTATGGACGTCCATTATCTACTTATAAGGATGAACTTGCTGCAAAAGAAACTGCAAGAATTAAAACTCAAAAAAAAGATCTCGGAGAAGAAAGTCTTAAAGAGGCTAAAAAAAGTATTGAGGATGCAATTAGTCAACAAACATTACCTCCAGAATCTTTGTTGAAATCATTTCCTTTGGGAAATGTTGATTCCATCAAGTTTAGAAATCTTAATTATTATAATTTGTCTAATGGTAGTCCTCCAAGTTTCAATATTTCGGCAGTTCCCTTTAAAGTTCATTTGGATGATGTCAAAAGTGATGTTATCAGAATATATTTTGTAATAGACTTTTCAACTATAACAAATCCTGAAGATCGTGCCTTAGTTCCACTTTTATATGAGTTATGGACGCAATTACCAATTACTTTGGAAAATGGAACATATCTTGATCTAAGCGAATTAGTACGCTATCGCACTGAGACAGCAATTAGATTTAGAAATTATTTTGGAAATAAGGGAAGCACATTCCGTCCAGGAAGTCAATCTGAAAATATTTTGTTTTACATCGAAACCTTGCCAGAAAAATATAATGCTTCAATTCAACTTTTAAAAGATACATTGTTTAGACCTAAATTTACATCGGAAAGATTTAAATCTGTGATTCAACAAATTTTGAATGGTATTCCTGTGAAGAAATCATCACCCTCTAAAGTTCTTGACGCAATATTAGATAATATCTACTTCAAGGATAATACTTATATCCATCACGCGAGCTTCCTTCGATTACAAAAAACAGCAGTTAGTCTTTTGAACGATCTTCAAAAAGATGAGACTAAGATATTGCAAAAGTTTAAGTCCCTAAAAGACCAAGTACTCCACCCTAAAAATATATTTTTGTATGTAGCCTCAAATCTTGAAAAAAATTTGGACAGTGGTCATCTTCCTTGGATCAATTTTTTCGGGAAAGGAGAGGAGCCTCCATCATCAGAGTTTTTATCTCATCGCTACCAAACCCCATCAGAAAACGCATTTAAAAAAGAAAAACCAGACTTTCGACATGCCATAGCTTCTGTTTCATCAAGTGAGTCCTGCTATCTCAAACAATCTATTTATTATGATAATACTGATTGGGAAGATAACGAAATCGCAGCCTTGAGAATTGCTCTTAAATATCTAACAGATAGGATGTACAACGATATTAGAGGCAAAGGATATACCTACAGCATTGGAACATTTCTTAGTGTTACAGAAGGGAAAATTACTGTTAAATTTTCGAGGTCGTCTCTTCTTCCTGAAGGGTTTAAAGAATTTAGGAATGTCGTGGAAAAACATTTAAACGCTTCCACTTGGTCTGAGTATCTTGTTGACTCAGCTAGAGGTTCTCAAATATATAGTTCTAGTGGTTCTGAGGAAACGGTTTCGAATCTAATTAGTTCTTCTTTCTCATCAATATTGAGGGGAGCTTGGGATCCACTCTTTAATCGACGCTTTGTTCAAAGGGTTGGAAAAGTTACTTTTGATGAAATTAGAGATTCTGCTATTAAATATTTGCCTCGCTTCTTAGACCCAAATCAAACATTTACGGCTATAGTTTGTCATTCAAATGATGTGGACAGAGTTGTTCAAACTCTTAAGGAATTCAATATCGAAGTTAAAAAGATAGTTGACATTGAAAATAGCTTACTTTCAGACTAAAGAAATATCTTACTTTTTCATTTTAAAATGTACCTACGTTTGTGTCCTAAGTAATTAATGTGTAAAAAAAAGTACATATTTACATATTACACTATTTTGATTAATTATTTATTCATATTTTTTTCGAATATAATCATATTATATATTTATTAATTACTTATTTTTATTATAACGGATTTTGAAATTGACATAGACAAGGACTCTTATCATCTCTTTTGAATTTGATTGATTAATGTAAATAAATAAATTTTTTTGAACAGTAAAGTTTATTATATTTTCCATTGGTTTGTCAGGACTGGATAACCACGCTAGACCTTGTCTAGTTACAAACCAGTCAGGCTCATGTAGGGTGGCCTGTATTTAGCTCGTTTGCCTACGTAATACTCTACCTTAAATATTGCATTTACAAAAATATTTTTGGGTTCAAATCATAAGTTTTACCTTGTGTTAACGTCTCATACCCCTAATACACATTGAAAACAAATATTATAAAAATGATCCAATATTTGTGGTATTTGTGCTTAAAAAAACAAATAACAAGCCTTGTTTGATAGGGGATAATTTTAAAGACTCTCAGTTTCTGCTTGTGCAATAATGGATTTAAAATTCATGGATTAAATTTTTTCCTTGTTAAATATAATTTCTCATTTACTTTTTGGGATTTTATTATATAATAACTTTTCAGATGCATTCCTTCAGTTGAGAGACTTATCACCTCGGATTACTTTAAGTATTAACAAGACGTATATTTTGGGAAGAAACCTTAGTGAAGCTCTCATTAAGGATTCATGAGTATGGGAGTCCCAAAATTATTTTGAGAAATACCTATTAGGGGCTTACACATAGGAACTAAGCTCCTTCAAAAAATTCCCTTTAATAATACAAAAATTGAGCTAGCCTCTACCCCAAACAAAAACCCTGCACACACACTCTATCCAAAACCAAGGAATACTAAACAACAAATTTTAGTATTCCTCGTCATACCATACATATATTCTCGTTATATCCTGGGCTGGTAGCAAGGGGTGGGGGGAGGTGGCCCATGGCCTATTTGTGTCTGTCGTAAAATTTTTATTGTACGGGTGTCCACGATAAATTGGTACTACTTTAAACTTCATCCAGATCCATAATGTGGATATTCGGGGTTAAATCATACTAATATAAAAGGTTGCGCGAACAATACACTATAACTTCCACCACAATTGTTTTGACAACAAACAATAGTCATCATGGAACAAGCAAGGAGAGACCCCATCCTCGAATTGGCTCGCGCGGAACACAAGTCCTCTGCTATCTACAAGCTTCTTAACTAACCCAAGACCACGATGTACCGGGTCTTCAATGCCTGGGAGGTTGAGGGGAAGGTCTGCCGCAAGGCCCACAACATGAGAAGTGACCGAATCCGCACTCCCCGCTTCCTTGAAGGCCTCCGGTAGTCCGTCAAGGCTTCGTCGGGGACTTCCTTGTCCAGGTTAGCCAAGAACCGTGAAGTGAGCAAGCAGCTGGTCTCCAAGGCTGTGAATGAGGACCTTGGGTACAGGTTATACCGTATGGCCAAACAACACATCCTCACGGCATCCATGAAGGCCACCAGGCTGACCAACGATAAGCGTCTCCTCAATGACATGAAGAGCCATGGAGGAAGAATCATCTTCTTCTCTAACGAGAAGAACTGGACTGTCGACAGAAGCTACAACGTCCAGAATGACAGGTGGCTTGCCAAGGAGAGAGAAGAGGTCCCTGCGGTCTTCACCACAAAGTTCCCAGCCTCCGTGCTGACCCTGTCATCTGCAGCACCGGTGAGGTGATGCCTCCTTTCTTCTTCAATCCCAAGGAAAGGGTTAACGCGATAAGGTACTGCAAAGTCATGGAGGAGTTCGTCATCCCCTGGATGAAGGATACGGCCGCTGGGAGGGAGTTCATATTCCAACAAGACTCAGCGCCCGCACACATCGCCATGAGGACCACTAACCTCTTTAACTCCCACGACATCACTTTCTGAGATCGCAACACCTGGCCCTCCAACTCACCCGACCTCTATCTGTGCGATTACTACTGGTAGGGGAAATTGGAGAGGGAGGTGTGCAAGGTCAGCCACAAGAGCATCGCGGCCCTGAAGGGATCCATTACGAGGGAGTGGAATGCTGTCGATTCCGCAGAAGTCATCAGGGCATGCAAATCCTTTAGGGGCAGGATGGAGAAGATGGTGGCTGCTGAGGGAGAACATGTTGAATAAATTTATTGTTTAATATCATGTCTAACTTTTTCATATTAACAAATACACTCCAAATTCCATTTTTATCAAGCAGGTTGAATTTTAAGATAGTTCCAATTTATCGTGGACACCCTGTATATATACTTAAAAAAGAAATGTTATTTCAAATTCGAGACAAACAAAATATGAGGATCTTTAGAAAAAATTGAATCTACCTTTTTTAGAAAAAATTGAATTTACCTTTTTTAGAAAAAATTGAATTTACCTTGTTTAGAAAAAATTGAATTTACCTTTTTTTAGAAAAAATTGAATTTACCTTTTTTAGAAAAAATGGCTCTAAAATAAAAAGAAATATTGTTTTTATAAAAAAATGTGATCAAATTTACTATTAAAACAGATCATTAAAAAACCTTTAGGGAAACCTTTTAGGAAAAAATGTCATAAACCAAAAGTAATAAAACATTTCTTCTCTAAGAAATACGTAATTTGATAAATTTAATTTTTCAAAAATAGCTTTTGATTTAAAAAAAGAAATTAAATATTTGAATTTTTTTTCTAAAAAATTTGAATATAGTGAATAATTGTAAATTTTCCAACTTTTTTTTCGAAAAAATTTAATATTTCAAGTTTCCTTTTTGAAATTTTTTTCCAAAAAAAAATAATTTTCTGTGAATAGCCGTGGATTTTTGAAATTTTTTTTGAACTGCTGTTGATTTTAGAATTTTTTTTCGAAAAACTTAATTTTGTGTGAATAGCTATGGATTTCTGATTTTTTTATTCAAAATAATTTAAATTTGTGTGAGTAACTGTGGATTTTTATAAAAATTTTCCATAAATTGATATTTGAAATTTAATTTTCCAATTTTTGTGAATAGCTATGAATTTTTGATTTTTTTTCAAACAATTTTAATTTTTTTTTGTTCAAAAAAATTGTAAAATCAAGCCCCCCAAAATATATAAATATTCGGACACCCATGTTGTGTTAAAAAGGTTGCAGACAAATTTTGTTTGTGTAATATGGGTGCATGGTAAAATCGTCGTGTACACTATCATTGTGAGATAAAAATTGTTGTGGTTAATATAATCTTGGAGCAACAAATCGTTTTACAACAATAATTTTGCTGGAGACACTCATATTGATCCAAAAACACATTCTATATTCAAAATACGGACCTTTTGTGCGGATATGGAACCGTTTAACAATCATTTACACATCAGATATGTAGTTAGTTTTTTGAGTTGATTTTTAGCGTACTATTTTACCACATTTATCGGTTAAAAAGGGACTAAGATCGTATAAAATTTTTGTTGCAGTAAAATTTCATAATTTAAAAAAATTTGGTGATTTGTTGGACATAATTATTGATCCATCCATGTACACACCGCTTCATTTTCAATTCATAATTCTTCATTTAGTTTGTATAACGTTTAATTTAATGAAATATATTTAATAAAATATTAATTATCCACTTGTTACCATATACCTCTTTTTAAAGAAATCCAAACCTTATCTCTCAAACTTTCCTTGAATTATTCACAGTTTTACAAGTAATAATTTGAATTCAAAGTATCTACGTTCATAACTAGTAATAAAAATCGTGTGCATTTTGGGCATGTTAAAAAAAACCAGACGAAAATCAACATGGTAACACTGACAATTAGAAGAATGTTTTGGAGGAGAGCTTTGATAACATTTCATTAGATATACTACAAACAACTAAGAAGAGGGAGAGAAGGAAATTGAATAGGACGTTAGCAAGAAAACTCGGATGTCGATCCTCAATTCTACTGTTAGTCCCACAAAGACTTGTAATTATAACTCCGCGACAAATCTTCAAGGTTACTTTCCGTCTTTTATGAGCACACGCGATTGTCCAATCAGGTTTAGAATATAATTGACTGTAGTAGAAATGGGTAGTTTTGGACTAGAAAAAAATTATCAAGTTGAAAGAAAAAAAATAAAAATTAAAGAGGGGCTATAATTTCTTTATGAGGATTTTTTGAAATTCTGATTACCATTTCCAAAAAACGGTCCATCTAAAAAATACACCGGATTTTCATGACTATTTATAACACTGATAAAGAGAAAATAGGTTTAAAAATCTACCTCTGACAAAGAAATATATTTCGAATTTTTATCTTATCTTAGTGAAGTAACGCCGTGATGTGACACATAATAGTTTCTGAGTTTTCAAAGTTGATTCGAGTACTTATTTTCTTTTTCCATGCATCAAACGTACATTATATAATGAACCAATATCAAAATTTAAGCCGATTCCGATACCATGTTTATGGGCAATTCCGATTCTTTATTATTTACAAAGGACGCCCCTGGTAAGAGATCCTAAACACTCACAAGGGGGGCTTTGTATGACGAGTCTGAACTCATAATTTCGTTGAGCCTGTACGAAATCTAGTCGAAACTGATCTCCAAATTACATCAAATGAACTTTTGGGGTAACTTGGACAATTTTTCGTCTTACGGCTTTTAGTTTTACGTTCATAATGAGAATGATTGAAGAATAAGCTTCTTTTTTTTAAGATCTTACTTCACGTAGACCCATATCGAAGTGTTTGAAAGGCATTTCTCTAAATGAGTTTTTTAAATTATTCCCAAAATGGAGAAACAAAATTAGCTCCTTATTGAAATAATTAATTCGTTAATATTTTGACTATTTTATCTTTTCCAACTCTCCTCTTTCTCTGTATCGGCTATCAGAGAAAGCTTCTCTCTAGTTTTTCATGGTCTAATTACATTTTTGTATGGGCGAAATGACTTTAATCTGAATTGTATTTAACATAACACATTAGTAGTTCTTAAAAAAAATATATTCATATTATCATTTGTGTGCTTCTTATTTTGCTTATGCAAGAAAATTCAGGTAATAGAATAGTATAAGAATCAACAGTTGAGCCTTTAGTTAAGGATATTTATCAACTCGTCGCCTTTATATATTTATTTATCTACATTTTTACAACCATTAAATGGAGAGAGACAATTTAATGGCGTGTGATGGCACAAAGATTTTCTATACTAAGAAAAAAAAGTATTCTTAATTTAATGTATGGCTTTTAATTAATCCATTGAGATTCATTTTTTTTTCTTCATAATAATACAGACATAACATATCCTGGTAGGTGTAAATTAATTATCATAGCTTAAGTGAAGTGAATATTTACCTTTATTTGTACAATATACGTACAATGTACATATATGTGTGTATCTCTTGTCATTATGAGATGATAATTACATAATCACCTGTGCAATGCATGTTATATACACAAATGAATAATTAGTAAGTATTTCTGTTACACAGATGTAACATAATATATCTATTACAGGGTGAGGACCACCGACCTATATAATCAATAAATGGATGCACAACCTATAAAATAAAAAGTAGAAATAGAGTGAGTTACCTTTCTGCTATTGGCAGCCATCTTGAATACCTATTTGTACGAAACACTCTTTAGTGACTTTACTTATTCATTAATAAGTTAATAAGAAATTATTGGTCCATAGAAGTCGAGGATTACGATGTCTTGTCTTGCATTTGGTTGCAAAAACAAGTATGCTGCTGGCAATTCAATTTCATATCATCGTTTTCCGACCCAAGATCCAGAGAGGTGCAGACAATGGGTAAGGAATCTCAAGAGAGATGACTTTACTCCCAAAAAGTTTTCGAGAATTTATTCGGAACATTTTACTCCGGAATCCTTCAATCCGACTCTGGACGTTGTAATGCTGAGAGAAAATACTGTCCCTACTCTATTCAAAGCATTTCCCCCTCGCCTTCAAGAAGAAGTTGCAAAAACTCTTCGAAAAAGCAAGTCTCCTACAAGGAGGTACTCCTTGCCTCCTAAAAAGTTCAAACCATCTCCTGGACTCGAGATAGATCCTTCCCAATGGCAAACGAATATGATTTCCGAGCTTGCAGACCGTTCTACAAAATACAGATGTCAACGGAATACAATCTCCAAGAAGTTAGGAAACTTGGTTGACGTTCTAAAATACCTGAAGTCCAAGAAAATGGTATCAGAAGAGGCTTTATCCATTCTTGATACAATGTCTGACCTTCCTAAAAACCTTTTAAAAAGGATGCAATTCTAAGTGGTATAAAGGGAAGTCGCAGTAGCATCCGGGTTTTACTCAATCTTCCTTTGATATTCTTAAATCGAAGGCCAATAAAGCTCTCGAAAATGCATGCCATTGTATAAAATTAGTTAGAAATACGTTTGCATCTATCTAAGTTATGGTGGATAAAAATGGTCGAATGGAGGTTTCTCGAAGAATTGGAAAAGCTTCAGTCATCCGAAGGACTACGGACAGGAAATAAACTTAGGAAAAGGCACATGAACTTCCATAAAATGAAAATGAAGGTATGAAAACATGATATATTTAACAAAAAAATGATAACCATGTATTTTTTCACTTTTTATTAGGTAAATTTAGCTACTCAACTTCTCAGCTCGTTTGTGGCAGATGTGATATAATTTTGTGATTAAGACCTTCAATTGACATAATTCAAAAATTCTGAAGGAGCTGTCGACTTCATTCGAAGATTTGATGGACTATTTGATTTCACCAACAGCCGAAATCCTTTGGCCAAAGGATTCGAATCTCCTCTTAATATTGGGAATGAAGTCTTTTGGAAACAATTTATTGATGAAATGCAATCGTATATTAACGAATTGAAGGATGATTCTGGCAATACTTTGGTCAAAACGAAGAAAAGAACAGCTTTCATTGGATTCATGGCATCCATAACTTCAATTAGTGGCATATTCGATTCCCTTGTAAAATCGAAAATGATGAAGCATATTTTAACATACAAACTATCTCAGGTAGATATCTATCAGGAGCCAACCGGGTACCTGGGTTGGTTAGGCCCTGTGATCGGCGCTGTTTTATTAATTCGGTTCGTTCCGGTATTTAAATTAAATACATTATCGTTTTCATAATACCTGCTACGGTCGGCTCATCCTATTTATACATATTAATTTCACTTTAAACCCTATTTAATCCTAATTATTTTTCAGTATCATATCGAATTATTCTCTGTACCATAGGATCGCATTTAGGAAATAATAATAACCCAACTTGTCCAATGTTTTCCTCCATTTATAAGCGGCTATTAGTCAGACATCATGTTTCCGACGGCGGAGGCAATTGCATAAAACTCGATGATACTGTTGCACTCTTCACAACGTCAAAGAACAAGAGGACAGAATGGTAAGTCATATCATAGCTGGATGATGAAGATTTATCCCTGATTAACAAATATGGGCTGGAAGAAAAACATTTACTTTTCCAAAACCACGCCTATTGCGATGTGCCTCCTTTAGTGCAAATCCTTTCACAATTCAAAGTATGCGGGGTTGCTTACATCAGTGGATATGTAGTAAGGTCAGTTTCCAAGTACTTAGTATGCCCTGAGTGCTTAGAAGCTCTTTACTGTAACTACCGCAATTCTTTAATTGCAAGGAAATCCAATGGAGGTCTCCTTTATCCATCAAAAAGTGTATTGGAAATATGTATAGAAACTGAAAAATGTATCTTGATACTCAAAATTCAAGGAGTTCTCAAGACCAAAGCTACAGGAGCGGGGATCAAATTGTCGCCTAATTTAAACCTTGATAACTTAAAGACAACATTATCAAATAAAAAACCGGTTACCAAATAGGAAAGCTATTCTCGTCAGCTGACGATACGTAGTTCAGTTAGCATCATGCCACCATCATATGAGGAGATAAAGAGCTATAAGTGGAATGAGGAGCTTTCGAGGTCCGCTGTAGTCATGGCATAGAGGTGAAATCTCCAATTCAACGATTGCTTCAACCTTAGGAGTGAATTTACGGACTGTTCAGCGTATCCGTAAGAAGCTAGAGGACACCTGGGATGTTGATGCCACCATAAAGAGGGCACCCAAGGAGGAGGGCCCCGAAAGGAAGGTCAGGGACACCGACTTTGTCGACAAGGTGAAGAAGATGGTTGAGGATGACCCTACCAGGTCCATGAAGGCCGGAGACAGGCTCTGGGTGTAGCAACAGGACTCAGCACCCTGCCATGTGTCCAAAATCTCCATGCAGTGATTAACCGAGAGCTGTTATGACGTCGTAACTAAGGATTTGTGGCCTCCTAACTCTCCCGACCTTAATCCTTTGGACTATTTTGTCTGGGGCTATGTCGAGAGACATACCAACAGATATCCCCATAGCACCAAGGCCAGCCTGATGGATACTGTGATACAAAACACTATTATCAGCCGTGTCCTACAAATATGCAATTATAAATCCTAGATATTTAAGGAACTTGAATCTCATAGTCTTGACAGCTCACCATTAAATAACCATATCCTTAAATTACAAAAATGTATTATCTTGACATATTCTAAAATTAGGCTTAATCATTTTTGAGCATTTTAAAAAAGAATATATACGAAAGTCTCTTTCGAAACAGATTCTTTTTAAGAATCAATGATTCAAAGGTCTTAAATATCATGTGCATATTACATTTGTATTTTCTAAAAATAAATAGTAGAAAGATTGTTGTAATAAAATGATTCAAGTTTATTGTTGGTTTTGATGTAGCATGGCTTCTCAAAGAACACTGACTTTATTGTATAATATTCGTTATCAATGAGAAGGAATAGGTCACGGAGCAAGATGTAAGTGAGTGTAGACGCTGAACGTTGCAAGTGTAAGAGTGCTTTAACTAACAGAAGGATTCCGATTATAGGCATTAACAGACGGCATAGTACATAAATGAATTTGCATTAAAAGGGCAGAAGAACTTGAATCTTATCCTTATCTGAAGCCTTGTACAGCTTCGAGAATATTGTTGTACCTCCAACGTTCGAAGTCTCCTATATATCTTCATATGCATACTATAGGTACCTAAGATGGCAGCTGACGGTTGACTTTCCTTTTCTTTGCCTATTGATTATCCAGTTATTATATAGGTTGGTGGTGAGGACTCAAAAATTGGAATCCTCTTCGAGGCAGTCCTATCTCAGTTCTAAAAGTATGAAAAAATTTTACTTGCCGTCATTCGAAAGAGCTGACAAAAAGCTGGGATGTTTGATTTGTTTTTGTGCCATCAAAAATGTTCCAGCAACAAGCAAAACGGTAGAGGGCGCACAAGTCGATTTCCGACATGAAAATCTTCACAGTGGACGCTGTTTTGAAGGGAAACATATTTTTGTTTATATTAAAAAGATCCTTCTGCTAAGATTTTAGACAGGACCGAAAACTTTAGTAATGGAACTTACTCCACGGCGTTACTAGAAACTAAGGTTATATTAACATTGACTCATGGTTATTAATATGACGAATAGATTCGATATTTTGATAACCATGAGACAACTTAATAATAACATTGCCCAATCATACTTAAGTTATTATGACGTTGTTTCACGGTTATGATAATTACAAAAAAGCTAAGTATTATAACTTTATATCATGATTATTAAAGTATCAAACCCAAAATCGATGATATGATATAACGAACGATTACACAAGTATATACTGCTCAATTGCGTATTTGCTAAAAATTGTAATTTAATCATTTTTTTTGTGCTAAATAGAAATCTGGGATCCACTTTTCGATTTGAACAGTCATTTTGGAAAAAATTGTAACTATACAAATTTAGAAATTTGTCCTATTATTATATGATTATCTGCTTGGAAGAAAGATAGTGGAAAAAATATTGAAATTAATTTTTTCTACACTACATAATTCAGGGGAGAAAAAATAACAGTTTTTAATCATTCCGTTGATTGAAATCAAGAATAATTCAAGAATAATCAAAGAAAAGGACGAAAATAAAAATGTTTATGAAACGCTATGATGTAGGATTCATTAGTCTTTGATAACTATCAAAGTTCATTCTTTAGCAGATATTAATAATAGTAAATAATATTTAATTCTAATAATTATCAAAATAAACTTCAATCATAACACACAAAAAAATAGACGAACAAATGTATTTGGTCAAGGAATACTAGAACTACTGGAAAGGAAACAAAAATATCGCGCTCACACAAGAAGGCTGACTCTCTCTTTTCCTGTAACTACAAAAAGGAGAAATGACTAGTATTCATAAATTTATCCGACTCGTAACAATTTATCACAATCTTAAATTAATCAATTTCTTAACTTATGCTAAATTATACTTATCCTTTAACTTAATAATTTCATTTTATACCCAGACAAATTAAAAACTTCATTTATATTACTTTCGACATTCATTTAGCATATTATTTTTTTACATAAGTATAAAAATAGTTTTTACTCCGTATGTAATAATAAAAATATAATATTAGAAGTGCTATCATCTGTTAGTTTGAATGCAGTTTGGCAATGCTTTTGTAGTTGTATTGATGATAACAAATATTTTATCTTCAGTAAGCAACGCAGAGTTCTTCACCACAATGTTGAGAAGTTTATCGATATTTTAGGAATATAGGTAGAAAAACAGGTACGAGATTTGCAAGTTGTTGATGGGTTTTCATAGGATATTGGATAAAATACAGGGTAAATACTTAATTACTATTACATATTAAAAACTATAATTATATCCTCAACTAAAAGTAATGTGAATAATACTACACATAGTGTAAACAAAACTGTAGACATAATAGGAATCTCTGATCATTGCTAAAAGACTTGAACGTATCTCACTTCTACATAAGTTTCTAAGAAGTTCATTTTCTAGTTGAAGGTATTATGATAACTAACGGTAGTTGACTATTTAATTTTATTATTTCCTTGATTTAAGGTCATATCATACTTATATATTTTTAGAGATATGCAGACATAGAAAGTTTTTGGATAATGATTGTGATATATATCCGACAATATAAATACTATTCCTTGCTGGTGTTGAAGATCCTCTAGAGAAAGTTATACAGCAGGGAGATTTCCCTATGATGTTCTCAATTTGCATATCATATTGATCTACTTTCTGGGATAAGATTTTAGAAATTATTTAATGTTTCATCAGCTTTGTATAGATCGACTTGAACAAGTTGAATTGTGTCAAATAAGGAAACTATTTACGTTTAAGTAGTATCCTTATGATATTTGTTAAATAAACAATTTTTCTCTAAAGTTCAATACTAATTTATTTTTGTTGATATAGGCATCACAGATTGATAAAACGAGAAGAATTCACTTTTTTACACTTGCTACAATCATTTTTTTTTATTTTAGAGGCAGATATCTTAAATTGATTTATGTACCATGCTAAGTATTTCTTCAACAGGCCATTCCTGTTGCTGTAAATCATAAAACCGTTTTATAATAAAAAATAAAAAATTGTGATATATATAAAATACTATTCCTGGCTGGTGTTGAAGATCCTCCAGATAATGTTATATATCGAGGAAATTTCACAAAATGATCTCAATTTGCATATCATATTGATCTACTTTCAGACATAAAGGATTTGATTTCATGTATACTAAAAACAAGTTAATAATTTTAACAAAGGATCTCAATCTTATATTTTCTCGGCTTTGTATAGGTGGACTTGAAGATGTGAATTGTGTCAGATAAGGAAAAGATTAATGTGAAACTAATATCCTTTATACATTTTTTAAATAATTTTTTTTTCACTGCAATACAACTAAGTACATTCAATAAATTCATATTGCTAGTATGGGCAGATTGATAAGACGATGAAGAATTCACTTATAGTTATTTTTTTGCAATAACTAGAATTTTTTTATTTTTTTTGATGCAAATATCTTCCGTAGAATTTTCCATTAGGGTATTAACAATAATATTGATATATATAAAATACTATTCCTTGCTGTTTTTGGAAGATATAATGGTATTAAATGACCTACAATAAGACGATGAAGAACACTTATAGTTATTTTTTTCAATAACTATAATCTTTTTTTTGAGGCGGCTATCTTCAATTGATGCATACACCATGCCAACTATTTCTTGGAAAGAACAGGCCATTCCTGTTGTTGTAAATAATAAAACCATTTTATAAGTTTGATTTTCCTTTCCGTTGAATTTTCCATTATGGTATTAACAATAATAGTGATACATAAAATAATGTTCCTTGCTGTTTTTGGAAGATCCATTATGAAAGCGAGCTTGGAAGATTGAATTTGGTCCATTTCTACCGAGTTTGAAAAATTAAGGAGCTATTTACAAATGTTGTCAAATGTCTCTTTCTCTGTCTGGCCGTCCGTAAAATCCAGATTAGCGTTAATGCTGATGGCTTCAGTGACAGAGTTAATTTTCTGAATTTATGCAATAATATACAAAGATCTTATTTAGCTCGATGTTGTTACAGAAAATTTTGAGGGAGATGTCTTCTTCCACCTCCAGGTAAGCAGCAATGTCTAGCCCTTTCATATCTGAATGCATGATTTTGACAAGTAAAACTTTTGGAGTTTTGAGCGACAAGAACCCCGAGGGCAATGATTCCGAAGATAATTTGTCATAGATCTTGTGCTGAAAGAACAGTCTCTTCCATAAACTTTTATACTCCAGAGGTTCTTGTCTTTCATAATCCAAATGCACCCTATTGGTGCTAGTTGATCCCTGGTTTGGTCCTGGAGGTGGTGATGAGGATGAGAGGTAGCTTGCTAGATTTGGCAACTTTGATGGGATGGTTTTCTATTTCAACCGCCTAGGAATATATATATATATTTATAAGTATTATTGATTGCTAAAATTACAAGGGAAGAAATTGAAATATTATATTAATGCGCATAATTTAGAATTTGAAGGGAATGCTTCCGAGTTATGCTATAATTTCGTAGTCCAGACATTTGACAAGCATTGGACAGTGCTTATAAAAATATTTGAAAGGAAATTTAGCAAAAAAACGAGCCGTCTCAGATATTCACAAGCAATATTCATAGTATTGGGGAGCATTGCATACACTTCGTTGGAGTGATTTTCCTTTATCACGGGATTCATCCAAGGATTCAGTAATAAAATCAGTCACTTTAAAATGCAGACTGCATAGATTTGAATTCGATGTTGGTGTCTAGTCGTATCTCTTGGGATGGCCCTAAGCCATTTGGTTAGAATTTTGGAGTCCTTCATGGGAAATTTGTGAAAGCTCACATCCGGATCCTTAGTAATGCCGTCATAGCCCTGCTTGCATCCAGGAGGGGAACACACACTTGTACACCATTATTAATTAAGTAATAACAAAAAAATTAATTAACTTTGGTGATCCACGTTTTCCTTTATTATAATTTATAAAACAACGGAAGAATGTGTCAGCCTCCTCGTGTAGAAAAAAAGTGAGCGCAATTTTAAGACGTACTTCCAGTTGTTTTTAGTATTCCTTGATTTGGCACAGAAAAATTCTACGGGTGCTTGTACCAACTAACGCCCTTACCATTTATTTCTCGCTTTGAAGCTATTCTTTAGCTGTATCAAAAAAGTTTTTTTTTTACTTTTTCTAATGTTGAGGTTTAGTTAGGAAAAGTCAAGAAATTTCAAGTCTGAAAAATGTCAATAATAGGTCTTTTTCATAGGTTCAAGTTGAAAACATGTTATTTTGACCTGTAATACTAAACAAGGATTAAAATTTATAGCTGAAGTAAAAGAGTAAAGACCTAAGGGTAAAGTTCGAACCTATAATAAAAAAAGGCTTACAATGTATATTGGGGCAAAATATCTAATAAGGAAATTCCGGTCAATAGTTTGATCCAGGAATGTCTAACCTTTTAATATAATTGGGTAAATTAACACTGGAATTATTTTAATATGCGACATAACTTATTCAATTAAATTTCATGAAAAATGGCTTGATAAAACAAAACTATTAAATGTAGGCCAATCTGGCAATCCTTTGCAGGGATGTCTGCAGGATTATACATATATATTGGTGGGAGGGGGCTTGGTTTTTTGAGAAAAAAGATTCTCCGCTTTCGCATTAAATTTTTTTCTCAGAAAAAATCCTTCATTTGCGATAATTTTTTTCTTTGTTTGGACGAACGATGCGCGATCTACGCGTTTTTTTGAAATTGTGACAATTTTGACAATAGAATACAACTTTAAGTGAGAATTAGTAGTTGGCTACATACATTTAAGTAGGGGGAAAAGGACTTACACTTTTTCGAGATATTCGGACAATTATCACATGGAAGGTCTCATTATGTGGAGAATGGGATGAGTTCCTCTCTCATGGAGGGGGGGGGGCTCAGTGTAGATCCATAGACTAAGGAACTAGGCCAGAGGAGATCATATCGTAGAAATAATCGTAGTACTTTACATTATGAGATGTGATATGCTATACCATAACACGGATAATACGACATATGTTTGACTTCGACCACACTTTTTAATATTGACGTCATAGTAGATGAGTGGTTGCGTGTTTTGGTCAAAATCTGTCTTTCTTGACCAGCAGTCGGTACTGATACATCAAATTGAAAATTCTAGCTAGCCCGATTACATGAAAGTCTAACCTTACATTTCTATTATCTTTGGTGAACCCCTTTTCCTGTTTATTCCATCTAAATGACACGTGTTTTGGGCTTTTTTTAAACAGAATAACTCCTTATAACGGATTTGTGTCGTTCAAATTCCACAAGTAGAATAACAAATAAGTTTTTATCTATTTGTATTATTATCCTTTTCCATATGCGTAATCTAAATAGATATTTTATTGAATCCCACTACCAAAAGGAAACGCAACATATGGACTTTCAAAAGAAAATTCAAATCATAGGGGTCGCTATGTCTCATTATTTCCAGTTTTAGTATTACTATTATTTGGAACGTTATTTTATATTATTTCTAATAAAATCTGCAAAAAAGGAAGAAAAAAAAAACACAAAAGGAAATTATCATCGGAAAAATGGATAATTTTTTTTTTCCTTTTGAATAACGAGAGAGAGAGAGGGAGAGTATAGGGCAGAGGGGAAAAAGTTTACTCCAGATGGAGTAAGTTTTTTTCTTTTCTTTTTAAAAAGGCGTCATCTATGATTATTATTATTTATTAGCGCAAAATTGTATTTTGATTACGTTCCTATTATTACTATTATCATTTCCCTTATTGATTGGGAGTTGATGAGGCAGAACGGAATCGTTTACACATATTCAATGAACGTATGTATGTATATTTGTAACTCTCTGTCTCTCTCCTCCCCCTCTTACATCCTTTACTCTTTTGTAAGAGGTTTTGTTACAACTTTATTATTATTTGTTTATTATTCTCTTCTCCCCTTCCCCTCTATTGTTGTTGTTGTTGTTGTTGCATGCAACTAAAATTGATATTCATATGTAGAGTAATATAAAATATAGCCTTTAACGATTTGAAGTGTTTTTTCCATTCAGAAGCTGTTTTAATTATTTTTAATTCCTCTAGAGATAACTTCAATGTATACAGTAATCGCTAATGCGTGTACTCACGATAGACGGAGAGTAACAATGTGGGGTTTCTTGATAGTTATAAGTCAAAGTCCTTGTTGGAATCGGGCTAGAATTAAGGATTGACATCGGAGTAATTCCAGTATATATGTCCTTGCTATATATGGATTGGAATTTGTGTTCTACTTTTGCCAAATAGACACTTTATCCATCAAATTAAAACATATACTTGATGATGGCTCATGCTGTAATTATGATTTAAATTCATGTTACTCCAATTTCAGAAGATATATTAGGTTTGCCACGAATTGTAATCATTAAGTTAGCTTGAAGCGCTATTAGAACATGACAACCGCCAAATCAATTTAAAAAAATAGAAAGAAAAAAAGGCATCAGAGGAGATACAATGGACTAAGGAGGAATAAATACCATAAAAGATGAAAATACATTTTTAAACTTTCTTATTTATATCAAATTACTGGGTGGTTTTCACAATTTTTTTTACTGATTCTAATCACAGTTTTAAGGCAACTATCGAAGCATTCTTATAATTAAAATAACTGGGCCAACTGCTATTATTTACTCCTCTCTATTATGCAAATTTTGAGAGGTTAAGAGTCTTTTTTCTAAAATGTTCTTAAAAGCAATGTCGTAGATCACATAATGAGCTATCCATTCCTAAGAAAAATATTATCTTAGTTGCCACAAAGAGTACACAGTACGAAAGGAGGATTGAAATCGCAGCGCTCCCGGCGTGAACTTGTCCATGAAGACCATCTGGGAGCAGACTAGGAACATACTTCGAGGAAGGCAATTTACTATGTTCCCATGCAGTTGAACGTCGGCAAGGACCTCAGCCACTCTCCAGGAGTAGGCTGGAAAACCTCCGTGTGTATCAACCCCTGAAGTACGCCTTCAAGAAAAAGCAGAATTTCTCAATTGGTGAGATTGCCAGAAAGATGAACAAGTCCCCATCAGCAGTGTCCAGGGCTCTAAAAAAGGTAGGAAGAAAGTCTCTGCAGCGTGTTTCCCGGACTTTGTAGACAGAACAGCAGAAAAAAGTCCTTGTGGAGGGTGCAAAAAAGATCCTCAAGCGAAGTCATCGTGATCTTTTCTGATTAGAAGACTGTTGATCCTGTCTTCACCAGTGGGACAATGGAGTAGTGAAGTTTGGAGATATAGCAGACTAGTACTGGTATGTTTCCACCACCAAAAACTCTGTTTTAGGGATTTTTGTTGCATCAAACGGGAAGACCATGAATCCCGTGTCGTTACTTTTAGGATAAAGGCTGAAGGCTGATGATCACTTCAAAATTCTGGACACTAAAGTTACCCCATGGATCAGACCCATGGTTGTCAATTTTCTCTGGGTGTTCCAAAGAGATAGAACACCTCCCCACACCGCAAAGTGTACCCATGAGTGGCTCCAGGCCAAAATGCGCTTCTGGGCATAGGATTCTGGCCACCACAGAGCCCAGACCTAACCCCCTTGACTATTCCATATAACTGCCCGTGGATTCCATAGCCTGCAGGACACACCACAATAGCACCCCATCCTGAAGACCTTCGTCAACAAGGCCTGAGCCTCCATGAGTGCCGAGTACATCTGCAGCAGCTTCTGCCACCACCTGGAGCTCATCATCAATTCTGGGGGCGGATACATTGACTAAAACATATTTTTTGGGTGTCAATTAATAGTTTATAAACTTATTTTCTTATTCACCCAGGACCGTTCCATGGAATTCTATAGTTTGTGTGTTAAAATGGGTAAATAATAACGGTTGGCACGGTATATAGTTAGTGATTAATAACATCTTAGTGATTGTAAATCGTTTGGAAATAATTACACATTGTTAAAATTGGAGTAATTTGAAATTCATCTTCTTTCAAATCTACTCTTATTTTTGTAGGTACAAAATTTATATCTAATTTTTGTTTGAGCTCTTACAAATTGAAATGTCTTCTTCTCCCAAAAATTTTTTACCTCGAATTCTTTTGTTACATTTTATCGTTTGCGTCTCACCTCCGCCATTGCTATTCTAATAGACCTCGCTTTCTAATCTTAGAGATGTTTTAGTATTTTATCATAAAATACGTCTTTTCACTTCTCAATTTGTCCATCTCCTTTCTGTTTCGAAATCTTCATACTTAAAAGGATATATAAGTACAAGAATTGATATCAAATATTTGTTACAAGATTTCTAATATATTGGAAATTTATTCAAATATTTTCTAATTTTAAATCTGTGTTATACATTAGTCGTCAAAATACTAACTTTTCTTTTCTATAACTTATCATACTTACTCCCATGAGTGTACTATGAATGGATAAGTTAATATATTACAAGTGTTCTTTGATGCCCAAGAAAGTGGCGGCGGATAAGTTTAACTTGCCTTAGGGCCCAGTAGTTCATTTACACACCCTGTAGGCCAGGGTGTATTATATCCTATTAGAAGGGGTCTATTCTTCTTCATCATTCAATAGTTTTATCATACGAATGTAATATATATTACAACCAAATTGCACAGGAAAATATTGTCTTGGAATGAAATTAAATACAATCATATTACTTACAATGATGTTGCTTCAAGATGATATGTGCACAACGATATTACCTCAACAATTTTGTCCGTAACCTTTTTACCACAATCCTTTTGCCGAACAACATATTATAATACTATAAGAAAATCGTATTTATACATTTGTGTTTGATAGTCATTATTCCTGCATAGAAATAATGATATGGGCAATATAACATACATATATATTATATACGACTAGTCATCATAAAAAAATCGTAGTCCTGTTCTTTTGGAAACGGAGCATATGTATTGAATAACTAATTACTTTGTGTGTTTATGGAAAAGAATAAATTATGAAATAGTCATGACGTATCAAGTGAGACGATGGAATCAACAGCTTACAACAAAATAAATAGGGTATTTTTGTGTTATTGAGGTAACGCCGTGCTATGGTGAGTTCCATGTTTTATGTAAGTAATCAATGGAAAAATTATCTCTCAGAAGCTCGACATACTTTAACAGCTATATGATTTATTATATGTAAATGTTTGTTAGGTCTATGAAATTTATGAAATTATTATATATGGATATTTATGGAGAAATTTGTATGTTTATCATGTCTCTTCAACACCCGATTTAATCAAATGTTGAATAGCTATGTGTACATAAGTCAAACTTCGGAGTTGTTTACACTTTTGTATACATGTAAATATTATTTATGTACATAAATGTACTATGTATGTATCTCTACTTTATACTCGTACTTATCATTAATGGGAGGTTGATGCTCCCAAAATGTATACAAGATAACTAATTCCCTACATATATTCAGGGTTGCCCGTAGGGGGTGGACTGGAGGGGATGTAGCCCCCCTAAAAATTAAGCAATTTTTGTTTTTTACTGGAAAATGTAATATTTGACTTTTTTTTTCTTTTAAATTTAATTTTTTGAGAATAACTGTGGATTTTTGAAATTTGTTTAGACAAAATTAATAATATTCATATTAATTTATCAACATAATATATTAATTTTTCAAATTTTTTCTTCAAAATTTTTATAAATTTTGAAGAAATTTTTTTGATTTTTTTTTCAAAGAAAATTCAAAAACCAAGCCCTCACAAAAAAAAAATATAATTCTCCGGATATCCCTGATACCTATCTTATAGGTCACTCAAAATCATTTCCCGCAGTTGGGGTCGTGAGCCCATTGAGGGGTTACAGGACACAACAGAAGGGTTGCGAGATGATTTATAAAAAAAAAGAATAAAATTTGAATTGACAATACTTTGAGTGGCATCAAAACTTAAATAATGATGAATGTGCACCGGAAGATTAATCAGAATCGGCATTGGGGAAATCAACTTTAATTTGCAATTTCGATTCTTATTTAGCATTTTTCAAAGCTAAGAAAAAAGAATATTAAGGAATTGTTGCTGTTTACTAGAAAATTTAATATTTAACTTTTTTTTTTCAAGATTTTCAATATTAAATTATATAAAAAATAAATACAGAACTCGGCTAAACATCTTCAATGTGGCTGTGCTCAAAATTAGAAAAAAAAAAATACCAAACATTATTTCTTCCCATCAAGGAAAATTAACAATAACAAAATTATCTCACTCTTAGCACAATAACTCAAATACTAAAGACCATATTGTCATGAAAATTGAGAACTATCTTTTGAAGGTTGATACCAACTGAAAATGAGATGAATATGAAAAAATAGCGCCATCTTTGTGTGAATGTGTAGATTGTGTTATGGTCAGAGAGGGTTGTATCGTGGAAGAGATAGCAATTATTTAGGATCTAGGGTGTAGGATTATCCTTTTGTTTAAACTTCGGTGGATCCTATTGGGGTTTGAGTAGTTTGCAAAAACCAGTTAGAACGTCACTCTCTCTAGCATTAGGTACTGGGAGAGGAAAATTATTATTAATATGGGATTGACCATGAGATTGTATGATTATTAGACTGTTATAATATAATATCATTTTGTAAATAATATAATAATCAGTCGTCATCATTAGCAGAGTGTAATAAGAGGGATGATGAGACCAATTCTTTTGATAGTGTCTTGATAGTTGTCGTTATCTTGCAATTAATGAAAAAACCACAGAAACCTACCTAGCTTGCACCTTGTCCAGGGACATAGTCAGGTAGTTTCTGGAAGGATATATTAAATATGTATTAAGATTATTCCACATACCTTGTACAAAATCTTCCTGTTTTCATTATAATGCAATATCAAACAAGATATTATTATTTTTAATTAGTTATAATTTATTTTATTAAATAATAGAATAATTAAATAAAAGGATAAAACCTCAGAATGATCAGGGGCGTCCGCAGGGGGAGGTCTGGAAGGGCTATAGCCTCCCTCCCAAATTAACGAATTTCTCTTTTTAACTAGAAAATCTAATATTTTATTTTTAAAATTTAATATTTGAAATTAAAATTTAGTTTTTCAAGTTTTTTTTATAAATATTAATTGTATATTTTTGAATTTTTTGTGAATAGGATAAGTGATTATTTTTTTAAATACTAAGAAACCAAGTCCCTCCCCCCGGCCCAAATTTAATCCTGCGGACGTCCTTACAGATGATACCATCATCGTTCTAGTGTTAAATCCAGAGTATCTGGGGAAAGGTCAGAATGAATGTATTTAAAAGTCTTTCAAATATCTAAAGAGACGCGGATTTATCATTTTTATTTACCTCCATACTTAATTTCTGCGTTTCAATGTGATTCTTAATATGATTGTACGTATTTAGCTATTAACAATTCAATGTCTCATCCGATTAGGTAAGAATATCCTTTTATTTAATCCTATGGGACGTTTAATAGATCCCTGATCTCTTCGTTCATTTATTAATATTATATGTATTTCAGATTAATCACTTTGAACTTTTTACTCAAATTATATATGTTGTGCTTCAACATAAAAACAATCTGGATCAAATATCTAGAAAATGAAAATATCCTAATTTATGTTCTACTTCATAAATACATACAGCCCAAATTTACACACGTATTTAAGTCAATTGTAGTTTATGAATTCAAATTTGTGGGATGGATAAAGATACCCCAGAATTGTAATTATTGTTTAAAAACTTTATTTGATGAAAGATACTTATATTGGCCCCGATCTGGCCTTTCAAATAAAATCCGTCAATGTATTATTCCTTCATTTGACGATCAAATTTGGCTACTTTAAGTGCAATTTTGAGCACACTCAAAGGGGTTCATATGAGTAATTTGTCGACAGAAATTGACGATAATTTGTGTAAGAATACAAATGTAGTCCACAGTCAATTTTGAGAAAAATCATTCTAGCTTGCTTTTATATTGACAAGCAATATATATAATATATATCAATGAGGCGAAAAAAAGTTGGATTTCAATTTAAAAAATAAAATATTATATATATTCGCAAATATTTACATAATAATATATTATCAATAACATCAATTTATGGCAATGCCTTGCTTTGAAATTTTAATTCCTTATTCTTTAGTACGGCATCCTAGTAACATCAAGAAGTATATGATATTTTATATTCAGCTCTCCATTTTCTTTCTTCTCTTCTTCTTCATATTAAGCTTCCGAACGTTGATTGGTGGAATTCGAATGATCTCTTGTATGGATCTGAACAATCCATCAATTGGGAAGGATTGACTCACTACCAGTGGAGTTTCAAGTCTTTGCTAAGAACTAAAAGTCCTTGAATATTTTCATAAAGTCCAGTTCCATTCCTTTTGAGCTCATTTCAATTCCATAGTTATAATATAAGGTCCATAATGTTCAGGCTTTTCTTGAGCTTAGGAGTCCAAGTCGAGTCAACGTTAAGTCTCGAGTCTTTGATTATGAGATAAAGTCGAGTCAAGTCTTCTAATCACTGTACTAACTAAAGTTCTATTAGTTATATACATGTTGAAGGATGCGTTTGGAGAAGGATGATCAACCTAATTTGAATGTAACATACCCGACGGGTTTATACCGTGTATAGTAATTATTAAATGTGGATATATGGTGTCTCTGAGTGGTATACTTAATAGTGGGGATGGATGGGAAGAGGATTATTAATAGGTACATGGAATTATGAGCATGTTTCTCGTCTCTTAAAGACAACTAGGTAACAATACAAAATACGGGATAGCATTACCTTCACCCTTTCCGTAACTTTTATCAATAATAAGGCCGAACCAGCTTATGAGCAATAGTGTATACTTCAAGTTTCCAGTCATCCTGAACGCTTCAGTTGAGAAGAAACTGCTACTTTTCGATGGGCTTACTCCCACTACTTATATTCGCGAAAATGGAGTCATCTATAATGCAAAGATGTTTCTTCATTTTCTCCCATAGAATATGCATACAGATGGTAAAATGGGCGGATTCTTTAAACAAGTGTAGTTGGTAATAGAGTGTACATTCCTCCTTTTTTTATTATTGATCAAAGTAGGACTCAAATGAATAATACGGTTCATAATAGTAATAATAAAAACTTGAGAAGCGGGTCGAATTTTATTAAGTTTGATCATTGTACAATATACATATATATAAAATATAAAAGTAAATAAACGGTAAAAAGAAGGGGGAAAAAGGATTGAATCTAGGATTGGACTTCTAATGTACTATTTATATACATACATACATGGGAGCACCTGGTTAAATAACACCCTACAGCTGCTGTTACTGTATATATGTACATTATGAGCCCCCGCCCCATTTTTTAAAGGATTGCATCATAACTAACCATGGATAATGAGAGAGATTATTGAAACACTGATGAAGTGTATCCTCTCAAAGGATAAGATGAAAAGTTATAAAGAGTCCAAAAATGGTTTTGTATACATATTTTATTCATTAGTTATTTACTAGAGTCTGTCTGTTCTTTCATGGGGTTTCCTTGCTGAGAATATATCATGAGCAATTTGAAATAGGCGTGAAAATCAGGATCATGACACGCTTTCAAGGACTATGTGCTCAAGTTATTTTCTAGGAACGACAAAAGGACTCTACTAAACGGTTGTCTCTTAATGATATTCATGTTTGAAATTTAAAAAAACATTGAGTGCATTATACATAATAGGTTTAGTAAAAAGAAGTTCATTATTTTCCCAATAGATGGCTTTAGTAATTTGTATTTGGGGTTGTATAAGTGTGATTAGTTTACAATAGATGACGTTAGAAAGATAAGCTTTCGTACTACAAAACTATTTAGACAGTTTTGTTATTGTTGGACTTAGTACTGTTTAAGCGCACGTCAAAGATGGACACGAGCAAAGATAAAATACGTGATATTTTATCAGTTTAACACAAGCCAGGCGACTGAAAATGTGAAGAGTGTTTATGGTCCTGATACTGTAACAGCTAATCACTCGCAATTTTAGTTTTTTGTATTCTATTTTGGTAATTTTGATGTCAAACATGCACACGCTCTGGGATGCCATTTGACAAAAATGTGTATAAAATAATGGAAATGGTCTAGTCTGATCGTCATGTAGAAACTATTTTGATTGCCAATGAGATAAAAATTGATAAAAAAAATATCTATAAAAAATAATTTGTACAATTTGTAATTATATTGACTGCAGTCAAACCTGGTCTATGAGCCACCTGTTTTAGTGTTTCACAGCACTAAGAACCCATATCCAGTTTTTAAATGAGAATTGCTACAAAAATTGGAAGGCTGGTTTAAGAGATCACCTTACCTAAGTGGTCACTTTGTCAGTTTCCAATTCTGTCTGACCGCTTAATACAGGTACAATACATGATTATTCCATCCCAAAATATTCCATTCCTGTCCTAAATCTTAAGGACGCATCCAAACATAACGCAAAGGTGTAAAATTTAGTTGACTTGTATTACTAATGTATTAAAAGAAAACAAATGTCACTTCATATTATACCTCTTTTGTCAAGTTATATCTTTGTCGAAACTATTCGTACATCTTGTAGCCTCTATATTGTATATTATTAATATATAACTACCGTATAAATAACTATATATAAATGTATACTATAATTTGTAAAATTATGTATGTAAGATAAAGTATATAGTCAGTTAATTAGAGAACATCAAACATATGGCGCAATTAATTGTCCTATAAAATAATATCTACGCATTGTGAGACCTGAGATACTTGAATAACTCCTATTTGAAAGAACATTCAAGGATTATGTCTAATAAGTAGACCAAAATAATAGAAGTTCTGAGGTCTACAAAAGTTAAATCCGAATATACCTGATAAAAAGAAAACCCTCGATGCCAACCTAATTAATTGAGTATCATTAAAAATATAAATTTAACATAAATTATAAATTTATTTACGCCTGGAGGAAGAGAGGTTGTTTTATATTATTAATATATAACTTCCGTATAAATATTAAATGCATATATATTTTGTAAAATTAAGTAAGATAAAATTTATGGTCAGTTAATTAAAGAATATAATTCCGTCATTCCAGTCTATGAATTTTTTTCTCTTTGATTGTTTTTTGTCTTCTTGATACAAAAAAAAATATATTTGTTGTTTAGTAAAATTAACACTCTAGTAATAGGTATGTTAAAACCGTAGAGGGCGCCATAGAAGGATTAAGTACCTCTACCATATGATTATTTATCAAACTAGTATTTCAGTGAATGTTTTATTATTTAATCTCTCATTGCTTATATGTTTCGACTTGCGAGTCTCTTTGGTTAATCTGAGGAATACTTGAATATATCTGATATAAACAATAGTCTTTTAAATATAAGGTGGGCAAATTTGATAGTGCTATACTGAATTGCAATAGTCGTAATGTCAACAGCAAGATAAATTATTTAGTATAAATAATAGGAGTTATTATACCGATGTTTTGAAATTCGATACCACATCTTGTGTTTAAATAGACTATAAACTCAAGAAAAGTGTGACGATTGTGGGAGAAATAAGTTTTTAACTTCTTGCCACTCGAAAAATTACAATCACTCCGTCTATATCCAACCAGGCAAGATATTTTTTGTATCATTGGATTTTTCAGCTAAAATCTCATAATAGTTATATAAAAGATACCAAATTATGATTCTTTTTAACATACCTACTCCTAAAAAGGATTTAGATTTTTATAAGGGAAATAACAGGTACAATATCGATTTTAAGGGCCATATGAAGAACTGATACATACATATAGTCTGATCGTCATGTAGAAACTATTTTGATTGCCAATGAGATAAAAATTAATAAAAAAATATCTATAAAAAATAATTTATACAATTTGTAATTATATTGACTGCAGTCAAACCTGGTCTATGAGCCACCTGTTTTTGTGTTTAGTTCTCCAAGATAGCAATGATGAAATAATACATTTGTTTAAACATTAGTTGTCCTAGTCAATTGTCCTAAAAATACAACAATTGATCCGGAATATTTCTACAGAACGTAAGGTTTAATTCTCACAATGTATGAACATAGTTATTTTCTATGTTAGACCACATTATTAAAATATGAATCAATCATTGTTCCTGGGTGTAAAACAAACCTTGGTTGTACATACATAGAAGGGACCGATTTACCCATCAATTAAGATATAATTTATGTATGTGCGAACACAATGGCATTGCACGTGGATCGGTGGGAAGCAAAGAGAAGGAAAATAGGAAAGGAAATGGCTAATATTTTATATCAAATTATAATTAGGGAAATAGCATGAGAGAAATGATTTTTTTTCTGGTTCTCTCTCTTCTACAAATGTTCTCTGTGAATATGCTCTATCATTAGGGTTATTAATAGCCATCTCGTGATACATGTTGTAGGTAGGTAGATAGTGTTACATGTTTGCATTACCTAGTTTGAGTCATGGTGAAGATCCATTCATTTGCCATTAATAATGCATATGTCATGATTGTATGTTGATTAATATATTAACCATAAGACAATGTATTAAGGGATCTCGAAATGAGCAATTTAATCAGGCTTATGCCATTCATATATCAAATGGTCCATTAAAATCTGAGCACTTAACATTTTAAATTTCAACAAGATATGCTTGATTAATTATCAATAGACTTTGAATAAAATTAATATTATAAATATAAGTATGTCTGAACTCACTTAATGATTAATGTAGCCGCCCTTTGCGACAATGATGGCTTCCAGGCGGTTGCAGAAGGACTGGCACTCTCTGCGGATGTATTTCTCTGTCATGGCGTCCCAATTCTGGCCGACAGTGGCTTTGAGGGCCTCGGTGTTGGGCACTGCAGACCTTACCCTCTACCTACACCCAAAAGATGTAGTCGAGGGGGTTAATATCAAGCTGCAAGTGGGCCAAAAGTGGCAATAAAGAGTTCAAACGAACTCGAAAGAGTCTTGCAGCGGAGAAAATGGGTTTCTTTCATTGCTGGATAGTCGGTGTGAAACCTAGAGATCTCTTGTATGTGCCCTTATGGACTTGAGGGGATTGGTCTGGGTTGTTTTCTTTAACTTATCTGGGCCCATTTTGGCCCTTTAGAGAGAGCCCTTCTTCCATTCCAACGTTTCTGACTTGCTGATGGAAACAACGGTTGTCCAGGAGACACTTAACTGCTTGGAGTCACCGAATGAAAATTCGTCGTTCACGTTGAAGTGTCATTTTCTCGACTTGTACGCAGGCTAGAGAGCACAGGTATATAAGTTTTGTAACTAATTGTTTATGCTTTAATATATCGAAATATGAGCTAATTTCAATCACTCAAACTTCATCAATTATTGAATTAGTAAGTGTTCATATTTAAATGGACCACTTGGTAATTATAAAATAGTGTTTAGAGGCTCATTCTATCATTTTGAACTTCTTATAGATCGATTTCACGTGACGTCACAAATAAAATGACAGTCTCATCAAAGTAAATGAATATACTAACTAGTCGTGTAGTTTGGATTTTTAAATTGAAAGGGGGTATTTTGGTGGTTACATAAAATCTGGACACGTGTTTCATGATACTAACCAGGGGTGTTGCTTGCTTTCATCATTTGGGGGGTTACTAAAATCTATTCCCACCCCCAAATAATGTAATTTAAAACCAAGGCCCCCAAAAAAAAAAAAAAAAAAAAAAATATATATATATATATAATCCTCCGACATTATAATAGTTTTAAGCCTTTGATGAGAAAATCCAATGCCAATCAGTATTGAGAATAATGTCAAAAGAGTCCAACGTGTGATTTCATGCTCAATCATAATCATCTGTACCAACACATTTTCATGTGTGCCCTTTTTATTGTCAGGAGGACGACAACACAATATGAAGTTGTAGCAAATGGAGGTAGAAGCATTTAATAATGCTAATAGTTATGATTAGTAATATTGTTATTAAACATGATGAGGGCGGGGAGTGTGTTTTGGTCATTCATTTATCACTTATTTATTTATAATAATTTACGTATGCACGTGATATGCGACGGAAGTGAATAATAAATCATGATTCTCTAGAATTCCCTTCTTAATTAAATAGTCATATTGTTTCATTAAATAAATCCACAAATCAATAAATATGTTGCCCGTCCACACATTCATAAGCGAGAATTTTTTTCCCTATAAATTGAGTGTTGACTTGTCTTGTATATATTAATAAATGGACATGGACCCAAACGGTGTAGTCAAGGGGTTGCCTTCCGGGGTTTGTTAAAAAAGGAGTTCAAAAGACTCATTCAAAAAAGTCTTACAGCGGGGGGGGGGGAGATGGGTTTCTTTCATTGGTGGTGTCAAAAGTGGCCTCTCATCCCTCACAAGGCTCTTTCCACCCACTTTTTTGAAAGTTCTCAGGACAGTCTTGTGTAAAACCAAGAGATTTCTTGCATGGGCCCTCATGGACTTGAGAAGATGGGATGTTTTCTTACACTACTCTGAATTTAGTTTGGCCTTTTTGAGAGAACCCTTCTTCCTTTTAAATGTTTCGGACTTGTTGACGGCGTACACGGTGGTCCTGAAGTCCTATACGTAAGCTAGAGAGCTCAGGTTTGCTTAGTTTTGTAACTAATTGTTGATGCTTTAATATATCGAAATATGAATTCATTTTAATCGCTCAACCTCCATTAATTATTGAATTAGTAAGTTTTTAGAATTCAATGGACCACCCGGTATCATAGCGTAATTTATCAAAGATTGTTCTATGGGAAGAATTTTTCATCTGATTTGGACGCACCCCTAAAATCCCTAAAAACGTCAATATTTTGGGACCAATACATCCCTATGTACAAAATATGTAATCCAGACTTTATTTAGATAGAAATCGCTTCAACTTACTTCTGTGTGACGGATCAAAAACCATCATTGCATTTCGTGGGGTCCATGTTGTTTATTTTGGAGTTGGCATCATCGCCTACCATCAAAATATGAGGAAGATATGTACGTTTAAGATTAATTGATATTCGAGGAACATTCTCTTCACTCATCATCAAACAATCTAAATGCACACAATGTTGGAAAAAGAGCAGCAGTAGTCATTTGATGGACCCCAAAGATAACTTTATATTACGTATATACATTCTCTCCTAAATCCTATTTAATTCAGGGATTAGGAGATAGGAAGAGAGAGAGAGAGAGAGAGGGACGTAGGATGTAAAATATATAGAATATGAGAAGACAAGATTAAACAACAACATCAAAAAACCTTTTTCGAGCCCAACCACCATTCAGCCCCCCACTCCATTTATCTAATAATAATAAGTATACATGTTATTATTCCTTAAATCCTTAACAAGTTGTTCGAGTAGATAAGACTTTACCTAAACCTTCCCCATTTTCCTTACAGTACTATACGTATTTTGTATCATACTATGTACGTAAATGCAAAAATGGTCTACCTTTGTGGAGAATCCATTTCGTCACTTGATAACGTCCTTTAGAGTTTGACTAAATCTTGACCTCCTACTATGTTTGCAAAGGCGGTCAGCATCAAGAATGGAGGCTCAGACTTGGAAATGTTTAAAAACCATAATTATAAATTACAAAATAGGATTTGTTGAATTTAAAAAGTAAAATTTTCAATGTCCGTTAAATTTTTTCCCCTTTTGAATCATGCATGAATCTGTGAGAAAAAATATTTTTTTTACAGATATTCTCTCATTTTTTGGCCAAGTGTTCCCTTTGCTTTGTATTCGTAGTTATAATAGGCAGATATTAACGTATTTAATTTATTTGAATTAATTCATTGAAGGGCCACAATATTGTTATTATGGCTACATAAAATTTTGATCTACTCGCTAGAGAATATTTGGAAATGAGTCCTTCATTTAAGTAGATATGCACTAAATAACTCTTCAACGTTTTTCTTATTTTGAAAAGGGGGGGGGGAAGAAAAAATCACGAATATAACAATAAAGATTTAGAATGAAGTATTTCTGTACGTATTTTTTCAAATTTGAACTTCATGTATTCGAACTTGAAGATGGTGAACGAGGAAAGTCAATTAATTTGTATGTAATGTTTTTTGTATAAACTGCACGTAAATTCATAATTAGTAGGTGAAAAAAGGAAATGAAGATTTCTTACAAAGTTTTTTTCCAATCACTGGCACCAATATTTTGATTGTCTGTACGCTTTTTGTAAAATTATTACGTCTTAAAAGATAATGTATTCAATTTTAAATAATTAATAAATTATAGAAAACCAAACAAATTAAATGCGTAAATATTCGCCTACTGCGACTACATATACAAAGAAAAAGGAACACTGGCCACAAAGAATGAGAATGTTTTTAAAAAAAAAAATATAAAAGATTCATGAATGATTAACAACCTGGACTAAAATTGAACGGATTTCGAATATTTTAATTTTTAACTTCTACAAATGCTCTTAAACGTTTCTGAGGCCTGAGGTTGGTTCTTGATTCTGACCCAGGAGCGTCTGCAAAATTATATTTTGACAGGGGCATGGTTGTTGGAATTTTTTGAAAAAAATTCAAAAATGTGAAATTTTGAAAAAATTTCAAAAATCCATAACTATTCACAAAAATTAAATTTTTTGGGAAAAAAAATTCAAATATTAAATTTTTTTGAAAATAAATTCAAAAACCCATAGATATTCACCTAAAATTTAATTTTTAGGAAGAAAATTTAAAAAATTAAATTTAAAATATTAAATTTTGGGAAAAAAATTCAAAAATCCATAGCTACAAAGAGAGAATTAAACTTTTTGGAAAAAAAATTTAAATATTAAATATTTTGCTCAGATGCATAATTAAATAGAGTCTCGAATAAGGGTTTCCTTTACCAATTAAAGTGATTTGGTTATGGGCTATGAACTTACTCCGGGCCATATTGAGATACTTTAAAACTTTAAATCCATACTTTTCAAACGTTATTTATTTCTAAGAAAATATAAATCAAGCTAGAAAACTCTGACAAAGACGAAATTCTGAAGAAGACGAAACTTTGACGGGACGAAAATCTGATAAAATCCTGAAAAAGACGAGACGAAGATGAAACTCTTATGCAAACGAAACTGTGACGAAGACGAAATAAAAGATAACTATGACAAAACAATAACGATGTCTGACGAAGACGAAAGCTGACAAAATGATGACGAAGACTAATGACTTACAAAGTCATTAGTATTAGTAAGGCTAACGAAGACGAGACAAGACTAATACGAGACAAAGATGAGACGAAACTGGATTGAACGGGAAAATGGTGAACGGGTAAAAGCCTGGTTTATACATAACTCAATTTCTACGGCTAGTATATAAAACTCAGTTAGGAACTGGAGAGAGTTCAAGGCCATTTGATCTATATGTGGCCCGAAAAAGAGAAATAATAGAAAATAGCCTTTTGTTAGTGTCGCAAGTATTTTTTTTTTAGGTGTGAGGCAGGTTAAAGTCGATCAGAGGCTGAGGGCAAGGAGGCTGATTTTAAATTTCTAACAAAGGACATCAAATTACCTAATAAGAGCCATTGAGCCAACCAGAGATTTATTCACTCCCGAGAATAGAGAGTAATTAACTTTTTTTAAATGAATTAATTATGACTGATACATTTGTGTGTTTCTTTTCTATCTGTAATAGATAAAAAGTTAAAAATTAAAAAAAAGTAAAAAACTTTCTTGTTTGTTTATGAAATTCCTTATAGAGAAATTGTATTAGAAATTCAAGCGTAAGGGTGTGAGAATGAATATATATGCGTTATACTTAAGCTAGATCTCTTCTCAGGCAGATTCTTAATAGGAATTTCAAGCCCTATTATTAGAAACAATTAAGATCAAAATTATCTTAAAATATCTAATAACAATTTATGTCTGATTCCACAGAACGAGTGGTTTTCAACATTTTTAGGAGCCCCATCAGTCTCGGGTTGAATAGTTTTTTTTTGTTTTTTTTTTCTTACAGAGTATTTGTAAATATACATAATCCAAACGAAAAATGTATAGTTTTGAAAATAATTATAACATTCCGTTTTTATGAGAATCTAAACTATATAACTTCATTTTCTATTGCTTATACATATATATTTTGTATGTGCATTGCAGAGTATGCAGGGCCGTCCACAAGGGGTGGGATGGAGCTCACACAAATCAAGGAATTTTTGGTTTTAACATAAATTTTTTGGACAAAATGAAAAAATTTAATATTTGAAATTTCCTTTTTGAATTTTTTCCCCAAAAAAATTCGAATGATTTGTAAATAGCTATGGGTTTTTTTAAATTTTTGACAACAAACTGAAATTTTTTAAGAGTAATCATACATTTAGAAAAATAAAAATCCTAAATTTAGTATTTGAGATTTTTTTCAAAAATTTTAACATTTTAAGTTTAATTTTTGAATGTTTTTTCCCAAAAGTTTAATTTTTGAATGTTTTTTCCCAAAAGTTTAATTTTTCGTCTATAACTATGGATTTTGGATATTTAAAAAAAAAAAAAAATAATATTTGATATTTTCTTCAAAAATTAAGTTTATTGTAAATATTTATTTTTGATTTTTTTGATATTTTTTTTTCCAGCAAGTAGAGAGCCCTGCTTCCTGAAGATGGATTTTTGGAATTTATTTTCCAATCAAAGGGGTGTTTGTTATATGATGAATGTGTAAATTAATTCAAAAAAGAAGAAGAAACAAACTCTTTTTATAGGACCATTGTTGTGAAGAGTAATCAATTGATTGTTTAATGGGTCTATGTGTGTCTATATGTTCATATATATGTAATATCATTATTATATATCAATATGCCATGAACGAATGAAGTTACGGAGTGTTTTTCGAAGGCATCATCCATGATTACGAAGATTTATACCCCTGTTATTGTTGTTGTTGTTTCTCTAATCAAGTTATTTGTCATTTATCCATTCTCTTGTCGTTGTTTTCTTTTTAACTCCTATTATTATGAGGCTGACTTAATGATTTATTGAGTTTCTAATTCTTTTGCTTCTGCATCCACAAATGATAAGGGATGGGATGTGATGGGATGGGATGGAATGACTTCTCCCCTGTTCAATAAGGTGAAAAATAGGCGACAATATAAATATACTATATCCTATTATTATATACTAAAAAAAAGGGGGATATAGATTTCTCTCTCTTTTCATTTATCGCTATTTGAAAAGGATCCCAATATGCGAAGTAAACAAAAAAAAACCAAGGATATTGTTCAATACACACTCTCAACAATCCCTTAAATTAAGTTGGATCAGCATGTCAATAAGTGGCAACGTATTCATAAGCTCTGACTCTACGGCTGTTGGGAGACCTTTTAAGGCTCTGAATAGACGTATCCCTCTTTTTAATCTTGTTAACAAGGCTCCAGGAGCATTCTACGACCTTCATGACCTCTTTGACACTCACTTGGGTGTGGCTAACTTTCCCCACGCCTTTTCGCTGCCATGCTGAAAACTGTAGATTTTGAAAGTTTTTATTTTTCTTCACCCCCTAATTAATTACATAATTTTTCACTAATTAAGGGGGGTCCACAAGGCAACGTTTATAAAACAATGAAATATTTATTTTATTCGGATTTGTTAAATATTCAGAAACTAATCAAGTATCACCACAAAAAATTGGATACTGTACTTATATTCGAAGTTCAGCTAATTAACAATTTACATAAAAGATGAGTCAAAAATATGATATACATAAGATATTACGGAGGCAGCGGTGGAAGGTCTGGTACCCGCTGCGGATTTAGCTATGTCATGTCGTCCCAGTGCTGGCTGACAGTGGCTTTTAAGGCCTCTGTGTTTACATGACAAACAATGCAGGCCTTCCCCTCGACCTGGCCCAAAAAGGTGTAGTCAAGGGAGTTGGCATCAGGGCTATAGGTAGGCCAAAAGTGTCAAAAAAGAGTTCAAAAGAAAAATGGAACACTCGGTACAGTCTTTGGGGAGGTCAAAAGTTCATAGAAGTTTTGGAGGATTACGTTCGTATAGGTTTGGTGAATTTTTACTATAATATGTATGATCAATACTTTTCCGAATTATTCATTGAAAATATGGTACTTATACTTATAGGGCATAAGATACATTACTCAGATACAAATTGAGTTTGTCAAGTGGTAATGTGAATTTATCATAACAATGATATTAAAGTTTGTTTAACATAAATTCCTTCGTCGCAAATAAATATAGAAAAGTAAATATAACTATGATGGAATTTTTTCATTATATACACGAGAATAAATAGATCAGAAACATTTGTACAAATCAATAAATATCCCTTGAATAACAGTTGATTCTAAAAATTTATTGTTAGTTCGTAAAGGGTTTTAAGAAGAGGATGGATGAGTCTCGTATTGAATCTTATTCCCCCCTCCCTCCTGAAATTTATCCCTAACATATATATTTTTTTGAATTTGAGCATGTTTTAAAAATTAAATATCATTTCGACCTTCTTATATGAATAAATTTATGTATTTCTTTATTTCTTTACCTGAATATAGCTTCATGTGAAGATGCCGAAGGATTCGATTGCGATGTGAAGAAATGTTTTCAGAACAATGTTCATCGATACTGTCCGAAGACATGTTTAAACTGTCAACGTAAGTAAAATGTTTATATCCAGTCTAAAAAAATTTTTTTTTTTTTTTTTACTATCAGCATGTGAGGACTCAAATCCTACATGTTCTGCACATAAAAGTCAATGTCACAACAGCAATGTTAGAAAGAATTGTCAAAGTTCATGTAAACTCTGCAGTAAGTTCATGAATTACTTTTCTGATGAGTATGTAGAGAAGGGGAAATGCGCCAATTTTTGCGTGTTAATTATTCACTCTTCCTCTTATATAAAGAAATTGCAAAGTAGATAATACAGTTGTATCCTTGCACATTTAAAAATGTGCGGATTTTTACTTCTCTACTGATATGAAATACCTAGTATATGAGTAAATTTCAGCTCAAAAGTGTGTGGATAAACTGGAGAACAATATCTGTGCTGCTTTGACCATAAAATATTCATGCACGGAGAGTAATTATTTGATGACTAGTTGTAAAGCAACTTGCAATAATTGTGGTAAGTTGGAGAATACGTAGACCAGTAAAACCAGTTTTTCATATTTTTCTATAATGTTTCACCATAGCTCCTGTTTGTGAGGATATAATGGATAGAGTCATTTGCCAAGGGTACAGGGATCTTGATTTATGTGAATCAAATCTTTACGTCGCTAACTTTTGTCGAAAAACTTGTGATAAATGCGGTAAGGTTACCTTTCACCACTTTAGGTTAAGACAGTACAGTAATTTATTATTTCACCTGGATATACAGATGTAGGACCTGTTTGTAAGGATACAGAATCTTATAGGGGGTGCAATGCTCAATCATGTCCCATACAAGATGTATTTCGAAATTGTCCAAAGACTTGCCAACGTTGTGGTATATCCTTTATCAATTTAATTAATTCAAACTCAATCAAACTGTATACATATTTGTCACTTAGGATGTGTTGATTCAAGATATAATTGCAAAAATAACGTTCAACAATGTTCCAATGAAGAATTCAGGAAACAATGCCCAAAAACCTGCCTTACTTGTGGTATTATGATTATTTAAAAAAATTTTAATTACTCATTTGAGTTTTCCTCTTCTTTCCCTCTCAACAAGAGTGCAATGATTTTTTCGATAAATGCTACAACTTTGAAAATCGCTGTGATGAACCGGAAATTAAGGCTTGTTGTGGGAAAACGTGCAAAAAATGCGGTAATATTTGAATTTATTGTAGATTTAACTTTTTCTACTGTTTAATTCTTATATTCAGAGAACATTTGTGTCGATCTATTACCCCTCCAAACGTGTCAATCCTTGATTAAACAATACTCGTGCAAGAATAATGAATATTTAAATCGCTATTGTAAAGTCACTTGTGGATATTGTGGTAAGATTCATTTATCCATAAAAAGTACTTAGTCTTTGATAATAGTTGTATACTTTTTAAAAACACTTTAGAACCCGAATGCAAGGATTATTTCACAAAAGATGTTTGTGATTCCATGAAATCAAAGTGTACAACCGATCCTTATGTTCAACAACGATGTAAAAAATCTTGTAACCGTTGTGGTAAAGGATATGTCATAGTGAAAATGTCTTGATAAATACAAAATCTATTAATGTTTGTTTATAGGTTACATTTGTGAGAATGTATACGGTGCAGAATGTGATTTATATAAATGTCACTTAAACGAAACTCAAATTAGATGTCCAGCAACATGTAACACATGTGGTAAGAAAGCAGTGTTTGTTCTTGTTGGCATAGGAGATGATTTTTTTTTTTAATAGGACAATCTCCAATTTACAACAACTAATTAGAAATATTAATTTGAGACTAGGATTTAAAAAAAAAAAATAAAAACATTTTTTATGAAAAAATATCTTTAAAAAAAAAAATTCCCATTTCTGTCAATTTTTTTATATAAGATATTCTTTATTTATAAAAAAAATATTCTTTAATTCTGTTAAAGCTTCGCCCCAAATTTTGGAATTTTTCCTTTTTACTATTAATAAACATTTTCTGAAGGAAATGTCATGCGGGAAAAAATGTAATTTCATTTGTGAATTGCAGTAACTTATTGAATTTTTTTTCCAAAATTTTATATTTTTATCAAAATAATTTTTTTCAAATAAGTTTAATATTTTAAACTTAATTTTTGAAATTTTTTTAAGTAGCTATGGATTTTTGAAATTTTTTTGAACAGGTATGGGTTTTGGATTTTTTTTTAATAGTTATGGATTTTTGATTTTTTTAAGAAAAAAAACTATTTTTTGGATTTAAAAAAAAAAATAACAACTAAAAAAACAAACATATTTATATAATATATAAAATTCTGCAGATGCCCTTGAATATGCCTAGCTTTTGAGGGAGGGCAATTTAGTAATTGTCCTCCCTATTTCCTACGCCTTCACTTATGTTTCATATTTGAATGTTTATAAAAACCTTTTTAAATGATTCTTTTTCGATTTTAGCATGCAAGGATTTTGACATGCAATGTGCAAAACATCCAGAGAATTGTGATCAAACAGAATTTAGAAATCGATGCCCAAAAACGTGTAAATTTTGTGGTAAGTAGTTATTTGGATGATTTATGGAGAATTTAATATTTTATTCTTTTCTCAATCAAAGTATGCATGGATTACGTAAAAGGCTGTACACCATCAGACTGCTCAAATTCAATTGGCATGAGAAATTGTAGAAAAACTTGTCAGGATTGCCGTAAATATCCTAGGATTTACAATTCTATTTTTGATAACTGATAACCTTAATATTGTAGAACAAAAATGTATTGATGCCGTAAGTACACAAATTTGTAATTATTTCAAAAATCGAAATCTGTGTGACAATGACTACGTTCAAGACCACTGCCCTAAAACTTGTAAAAAGTGTGGTAAGAATATTAATTTTAGATGTCTTTGATATATATATATATATATATTTCCTACTAATCAAAACTTTATTAATATTTAGAGCCAGAATGTAAGGATTACTTCTCGTTAGACGAATGTAATACATGGAAAAGAAATGGGAAATGTCATACAAATGAATTTGTTAAACTTTACTGCAGTAAAACTTGTGAACTCTGTTGTAAGTACATATTTAATATATTTTCATTTCTCTAAAAAGTTATTCACTATCTTGGGTTTCATTCCAGTCTCTGGTCCAGTTTGTGAAAATAATCCTAATTTTAAAAATTGCTTTCAAGAACATTGCTCACAAAAGGATGTTTTTTTCGAGTGTCCTAAAACTTGCAAAAAATGTGGTAAGTTACTCTAAGCTACTTTCGTTCCTTAAAACTCATTTGATAATATTTTTTTACAGGATGCGTGGACGAACTTCAATTTTGTGAAGAAGGAGAGAGGAAATGTTATGATAAAGAATATAGAAAAAAGTGTCCGCGAACATGTTTAACTTGCGGTAAGTTGTTTCAATTTTATTAACAATTTAAAACAATTAACCATTGTCCTATTTAGGATGCAGCGATAGTTCAAGTGATTGTTATAAATATAGGAGATTTTGTGACAAACCCAGTGTTCAAGGAGTATGTGGGAAAACGTGCAGTAATTGCAGTAAGATATTATCAAAATAAATTTGAAATACCAATATTTTACGTTCGTCTTTTTACCCCTAGTTGATCAATGTTATGACCTCATTCCTACTGATATTTGTGAAAATTATAAAAGAAAATTTGCTTGTAAAAATAACGATTATTTAAGTTATCACTGCTCATTCACCTGCGATAATTGTAGTAAGTTATATCATTATTAATGTTGAGACTTGGTACGTGACCGACTTTTTCCTCCGGTTTGGTTTGAAAGATTTTTTTTCTAGACCAATACTGTAGTCTATTTATCGCTTTGAAACCGACGACCGTCTTTCGATGTGAAATATGAAATGACATATCAATATAAGAAATTGATAATTTAAAGTTCATCTAATTTTTCTATCAATTTTCTTTTTTTTCCTCGTTCATTTTACTTTTTTGAACTGATCAAAAACGATTTCTTATGTAGATCAAAGACCTCTACTGACGAAACTTGGACCGAATTAGTTTGTTCTTATTAAAGTTACAAGGTTTCCAGACTGGTCAAGGTTTTCCTTGACCGAACCCCAGCACTAATAATAAGAATGATTCAAACGTGCATAATATTTAAAATGCTTCAATTTAATTTATACAGAACCGGAATGTACGGATTATTTTGGAGCAAGTGTATGTAAATCCATGGTGCATTCTTGTCAAGATAGTTCTTATGTACAACAAAGATGTAGAAAGACATGTGATTTATGTGGTCCATCATGTAAAGATAAGCCAGATGCAAGATGCCGTGATGATGAATGTAACTATGAAACCACTCAAAAAAATTGTCCTGCAACATGTCAACTCTGTAGTAAGACATTCCATTAAGCTCATTATAAACAATATCTACGATTTTTTCTCTTAATATTCAGAATGTCTTGACTACAATGATGATTGCCATTTAAATCCCGAGAAATGTTTGGATGAAGATTTTAGAATGAAATGTCCTTTTACTTGTGATACTTGTGGTAATAACTAGTTATCTGTGACTATTGAAATGGTTATATGTATATACGTTTTTTAATTGGTCTTAGTTTGCAAAGATGATGAAATCGGATGTACGTTGAAGGATTGTCAAAGTACCTCTGGGCGAAATAAATGCCGAAAAACATGCGTTTTATGTAGTAAGGGAATTATAATAACAAGTTAACATATTTTTAAAATCAATTATGTTTTTAGAACCTAAATGTGTGGATATAGTATCAACCTCATTATGTGAGCAATATAAGGGAAATAGTCTTTGCAACAACAAATACGTCGAATCATTCTGTAGACGAACTTGTGCCAAATGCGGTAAAATCATTTATGAAATTTGTGATTCTATTGAATTTATCTTAAATTTCATTGAACAGATGAGTGCAAAGATTATCTAGATGAATATAAATGTCGTGCTTTCAAGAGCTCAGGGAAGTGTCGTAATGATTTTGTTAAAAACTACTGCCAGAAAACTTGTGAGGTTTGCTGTAAGTAGAATTTTTTTTCATGTCTTAACACATGATGGACGCCTCTTTCAAGGACAGAGAGATCATTTTTTGATAAATTTGACATCATTTTTTACTACCAAATCAAGCAAGTATTAAAATACGTGCACTCACAAAAGTCCAGAACTAACGTTAGGGGTATATATAGTAGCGCTTATATTTAATTTAAATCTTAACATATACTGAAAATGCACATGAATTATGATATACATACGAATAACAAACAGAAAAATTACTCTTGCATAACATGCACACCCCTACAATATTTCTTAGGTAAAAAATATGATATATAGCAGAGAGCACTATGTATAGTGCATCCTGCACACATATTCGATGTTATATGCACACCCCTGGAATATTTAATTAATTCGTCTACTATATATTTATAATATACGTCAGACGTATACGTATACAGTGGACCCCGTTACTCGTTTACATATATTCATACAGACTGAAATAAAGACAGGTAAAATTTTTTTATATTAATATAGATATTAAAGTGTCAAGCAAATTCTTTTATGTATTGTCATTTTGTAAGTTTATGTAAATTCCTAAGAATTTAAATATTCTTAGAATGTTTTTCCTAAATAAACAATCAAAGCCATGTCATTTTTTTAAATTTTTTGACCTCTCCGTTTTTTTAGTAGAACTGTGCATATATAAATTTTGATGAATATATTGATTTTAAAACATGAAATATATAGTTTAAAGCATTCAAAAATAAAAGTCAAAAAGTTTTCATAAATTACAATCAAATTTGTGGTTTATACTTAGAATATTAAATAGTAGGATGTAGCTCATAGGACAAATGTATTCAAAAAAATTAATTTCTTGAGTCGAATGTGTGTTGGTGGGAAACCCGGTCATTCCAAGATAAGGAAATATCCTTAATGTATATGTATTTCAAAGACAATTCCTAGGTTAGATGGAGTCATTGTAATACTATAATGTTATCTTATACTTAATCAGTGCAACTCCATCTATCCAATTAAAGGAACATTAAAAAAAGAAAAAAAAATCAAAAGTGAAAATGGGTCAAAATGATATCTCTGTCTTTCTAGTGTTAAATGACTTTGTCCCCTCTTCTTTTATAGATTTTGGACCTAAGTGTGAAGACAAAAAAGGGTTTGTCTGTAATCCTCGTAAATGTAATGAACCATTTATGAACCAAAATTGTCCAAAAACTTGCCGTCTCTGTGGTAAGGAGTTTTCCCTTTTTAAAAGTTGGACAATTACACATTTCATTACTTTTTAAAAATAGGGTGCATTGACGAAAACAAGGATTGCTATGATAAGAGAATCAACTGTTTTCAGAATAGTTTTAGACAGCAATGTCCTCAGACATGTTTAACTTGTGGTAAGATTAATGAAAGAATGTTAATATAATTATATTTAAAATAAAAATAAAAATTCTATATAGACTGTAATGACTACTCTGATAGATGCCGTGAATTACAATCTAAATGTGAAAACCCAATCGTCAAAGGAGTCTGTGGAAAAACTTGTAGTCACTGTGGTAAGTACATTCTATGATACGTATAGTAAGAGAAAGAATACATATGTTCTGTCAACACAAATGCAAGTTAGAATAATTTTTCTCAAATATGACGAATTATCGTTCATTTACATCAAAAACTATTTATATTATACCTTTGGGGGAATTTGACTCTTAAAATAGTTAAAATGGATTGTCACAATTAAAGAATGAGAAATAGAAACATCTTATTTGAAAGGGACCATATTGGGGCCATGATAAAATAACAATATCAAATAAACACTTTTAACTATAGTTAAAATTATTGGGTATCTTAAATCATCCCACAAATTAGAATACAAGGCATTATAATTTACTCAAATATGTCTTTAAAATATTTGGCTAATAATTTTCTCATTTTCTTAACTTTTGTTCAAAATTGATTTTATGTTGTTGATACATCAAACATAATGTAATAATATTTCTTATCCTTAGCGAGGAAATGTTATGACTTACTGTCACCTCGAGATTGCGAGCAAATGAAAGAAGCTACTGGATGTGGAAATGAGTACATGTCTACATTCTGCCCTTTAACATGTGAAATTTGCAGTGAGTTTTTAATCCTCTTTAAAATAGGTATAATTCTCTCAATTGTCTTCCCAGAACTGGAGTGTACAGACTATCTTGATAAAGATACATGCAGAAGATTAAAGCAAACAAATGAGTGTGATGATAATAAATATGTCCAACAACATTGCCGAGAAACTTGTAATCTTTGTGGTAAGCCAGAACATAGGAGTGCCCACAGGAGGGGGCTGGATGGGCTGTAAACCGCACTCCAAATTGATAATTTCTTGTTGTTACTAGAAACTTTTTTCTTCATTCGGACATATTATCCAGTAGAGCAAAAAAATAGAATATTTGAATTTTTTTTCCAAAAATTTAAGTTTTTCTGAAAATCAAAAAATTAAAATTTAAAATTTTTTTTTCATTAAACAAAAACCAAGCCCTCCCCCCACCCCCTCAAAAAAAAAAAATATATAATCCTGGGAATGGCCTTGCTGAAGCATAAACAAATTAAATGGGGAGGATTAATCCTTATCTTTTGAAATATAGGAATTATATGTGAAGATCGCTCTCCGCGTGGTTGCAGATTTTCAGATTGTTATCAAGAATCAGTTCAAAAGGACTGTGCGTCCACTTGTAAAGTTTGTGGTATGTACTTGTTAATAAATATCACTCCCTATGTGTGTTCGATTTCTTCATCTTTGTACTTTTTTCAGAGTGTATGGACAGAAATCCTAGGTGCTCCATAGGAGAGACTCAATGTCACGAAAAAAAATTCAGAGATGAATGCACTAATACTTGCAAAATATGCCGTAAGTTGTTTAAATTTGATAAATTATCCCATAATTTTAACACATAAGTTTTGGTTTATACTTTTCTAAAAACAAAGTCTATTTGAATTATATATTTTTTTGTTTAAATCATTCTTTTGAACGTATCAAAGCTAAAAATAAACTAAATATAATCATTTTACTTTTGTAGCTTGTAAAGATGACGCAGACTATTGCAGGCCTACGGATTGCAGAGATCCAAATAGAAGAAAATTTTGTCAAAAAACCTGCTATCATTGTGGTATTTGTCTTTTTTAAATATTTTGTCCCATAGATAGATTTCTGCATAATGACCTAATCTTTTATTTATAGTTCCTTTATGCACTGACAAACTATCCAAAAAACTTTGCCAAAGTTTCGAACAATATTGTCGCACAAAATTTGTTCAAGCTTTTTGCTCAGTAACTTGTAACACTTGCGGTAAGACAGATAGGATCGATCATTGTATTGAAATATTTCATTATGACAAATAATTTTTAGAAATCGAAGAGAAAGATTATTTGAAGCCTACTACATGCTTGTATTTGAAAGAAAAAGGATTTTGCAGAGACAACTATTATGTGAAGCAATATTGCCGCAAAACATGTGGTCCTGAAGGTGAAATTATATTTAATTCTTACTATAAATGGATTTTTATTTAGGTTTATTAAAAATAAGAGGCCATATTTGGAGATGACCAATATTTTAGGATCTCTGCAGATCAAAATATTGCGATAAGTGCTTATAACTCGTATGATTTTTAGTTGACTCAACCACGGAACTCTAGATTTCTGGAAAAATTCCTTATCAAAAAATGAGTCCTTTTTTTTATTTTTATAAGCCCATTTAAAAATATGTGTTCAAAAAACTCTCCATCAAAAATTAACTCAACAACATCCCCTACAAGAAAAATATTTATGGCTCTGCCCAACATCGTATCTAAAGTTTTGGAGGTCATGTTTTAATTAATTATTTTTATGCATTAGATCCCGTTTGTGAGGATAATAAAGGTGTATATTGTGCAGAAGATGAATGTCCCATAAAAAACAAGTTTGAGATATGCAAAGCAACATGCAAAAATTGTGGTAAGATGTATTTTTATCCTCACATAATTGTTTATTTTTAATAAGAGACTCTTTTTTATTTTTGAATAATCTATTCTCGACAATCTTATAATTATAGGATGTTTTGATATCTTAAAAAATTGTACCCAATTGAAAAAAGAATGTGTAAATAGACACTTCCGTAAGCAATGTGCTCAGACATGTAGAGATTGTAGTAAGTAGCTCAACTATTAATAAATACAATTTGCATAGAGTATGTTTGCCAGTTTTTTCTGCTTGTCATACTTTATTTTCTATTGCAAAATTGGAGACATCGATAAGGAAAATTAGAAATTTAGTGATTGCAACCTTTTAATAATAAAGAAATAACTTTTGATATATCATTTGATTGAGACCCAACCTTTTCGAATTATTTGAATATTTTCCATTTGTAGGATCTTGAAATTAGATGGAATGTCATAGAGATTATTATGTAAAATACTATTTCTTTCTTTTTTGTTTCTATCATGAATCATGAAAAGTAAGATTATGTAATTTCAGAAACATCTGTTACATGAGTCGTAGCGTAAATATCCATCTTTTATCTTCTTAGACATCGAAAAATTCGCTTAAAATCTTCCATCTACTTGCTAATTTTCCAAATATCTCAAAAAATTTGAGATGCTATAATTGGCTTTGCTTTCAAAGTTATTTACTACCGTTATGAAACGGTAGTAAGTATTAAATTGTACGATTCGCTGTCTCCCATTTTGAGGTAGAAAGATTAAATAAGACGTGCTAATAAGATATTGTAAACATTAAACCTCACTTATTCGTAACTTACATAAATTTGAATTCATTTTTAGTTTGCAAAGACGATATCAATACTTGTAATCGTGGGAGTTGTTCTGACCCAAGCTTAATTTCCAAGTGCATAAGAACATGTGGACTTTGTTGTAAGAATTATGACATTTGTATTTCAATTAAATGATTAAATTCCTGAAATCAAACATTTTACCTTTTAGCAAAAACATGTGCGGATATCATGCCTGAGAATATTTGTAGACAGTATAAAAGAGATAATATGTGTTCCCAAGATTATGTTGTTAATGTGTGCCCTTTTACTTGTGGAAATTGCGGTATGTGGTCAATTAATTAGTTTAATCTCACTTTTTGTTACTTCTCTACAAAATCAAACTTAAAAATGTACCTGGGGTATTGATCCACCCCTACAATAAAAAGGGTATTTTAGCAATATAAAACTTTCTTATCTCCCAGTACTTGGCCTATATTATACAAATACTTTAAGTATTAATCAACAAATTGAATACTTTTTTACAATTTTTATTTGATACCCACAAATTCATAATTTAAAATAGTACTTGGAGGAAATAATATTAAATTATGTAGACATTAGAATAAAGAAGTTTTCTAAATTTGATTAAAATATCATAAAATATGATAAGTTTTATACAGAACAGGACCTTTCCTAATTCTCTTCCATCTCCATTTGCGTTAATAACTTGGAAACAACAAAAAACATAAATACCGTGTGCGAGGCTGAGATCTTAAAACTAGGTTATAAGATAATTGGTATGTTCAGTTGAGTTTTTATGAGACGGAAATAAATATAGTTAGACATGTTGAACTCTTGATAAAACTGTGTAGAAATTTCATTTGTTTGATGATTATATTGCCCTTTAACAAGAAGGCGCTCAAAGATGATTGAGCAATAATATAAATTTCTGGCCAAAAGAAATATGGCCCCGTATTCACTTTGAATACGCCTTTGGTCGCGTGTAGACCTATACCCTGAACACACTTGACTGATATGTTAAAAAAATACATAGGACTTCAGGAGACGCCTTGATCCCATCTTGCACGCCATAGGGGACTATATTGAAGATTTGAGACAATATAGTATTACAACTGGGCCAAGAATATATTTTTTTTACATGGGTACGGAAATATATCTCGTTAAAAGTTTTGAGAGTTCAGATGTCAACGTCGTACATGGTAAATGATAAATTAAGGCTTTACATAGAAGGTGGAGTCAAAAATATATGCAGACAAGATATTACATGGATATATGGGGTGGATTAATAACCCAATGGAAGTATCAGATGGTTAATAGTTTAATTTGTTTTTTATATTTTAAATAGAATCGGAATGTACTGATTACATGGACAAACGTTTCTGCCAAGAATTTATAGACCAATGCAGCACCAATTATTATATACAAAATGTTTGCCGCCAGACTTGTGATAGTTGCAGTATGTTGTCTTATATAGCATTTGAATAATAGGTACATTACTGATAGCGGTTTATTGTTTTGAGTAGATAAATGCTTTGACATTTGGTCAAATAGTAGATGCATCAAAGATAAATGCCCAACAAAAGAAGTACAAAGAAATTGTCCTAAAACCTGCGGACTCTGCGGTGTGTCTTTCTTTATGATTAAATATAATTATAATTATTTATCTAACTTTCAATTAATATTTTAATTTTTAATAGACTGTAAAGAAATAATATCTGAATGTGTCAACAATGGACAGAGATGTACTAACGAACACTTTAGGAATAAATGTCCATCAACCTGTAAAGTTTGTGGTAAGAGTTTTTGTTTTTTGGTGTGCAATTTTTTTTCGTTATTTTTTTTTTCGAAATGTTATAGGTCATTTTTCCAAAATATAAAGTTTGAAGTTGTAAACTTCCCTATTTTATTCTTTTAAAGAATTAGTCAACATAAATTAAAATAGAGCAATTTATAATCATAAATTATTTTTAGATGAATGAATATTCATCTAAAATAAATCTTATAGTTTTTCTCTATAACGATTATTTTTATCGTTCTGTATGTTTTTTTTTATTGAACAAGCTTATTAATTATACCATTATTTTGCATTTATTCAATTACAGAATGTAAAGACTATGATCCCAAGTGTAGTTCATGGTATCATCGATGTGGGGAACAAGATATACTACTTAAATGCAGAAAAACGTGTGGAAGATGCGGTTAGTTAGAATTAAATAAGTAAATGTGGCAAATCAAGACAAATTACAACTTTTTGATACCTGAATGTATTCTTCAATTAGTTATTGTCAATCACTGCTATCAACAAATTATTATTACTATTTACCTTTTGAAAAGCCTAGCAAATGACACTATTAATGGATACAAAATTGCTGGTAAAAATAAAAGAATGATAAATTTATTGATTTTATTCGAAAGACCATATTAAGGGAATAATATTCAAGTATAGTTCTAATTATTCCTAAATATTTAAAGGGAGCCCTCTAATTTAAGTATAAAATCTATTATTGACTCAAGCATGAAATATTGTACATATGTAGTAAAAAAAGCTCATTGGGAATTTCTCATTAACTTGATGTTTATTCAAGATTGTTTTTATGTTGAGGGACCACATATGTACATACTTATATATATATTTGTTATATTTATGCAGAAATACAGTGCGCTGATCTCATATCATCTCGTAAATGTGAAGAATACAAGAATAGTTATGGATGCCACAGCAATCCTTACATGGAGAAATTCTGTTCTTTTACATGTGAAACATGTGGTTAGTAATTTACTATTTTACGAACAAATAATTATCCAATCTCTACATTATAATATATATTATTTAGAACCTAAGTGTAAAGATATTCTTCCAATCATTTCCTGTGCACAAATTAAGAAAAACAAGGAATGCAACGATGAGTATGCAAAAATGTATTGTCGTAAATCCTGCGGAAATTGCCGTAAGTTTTAATTATATATTTCATAAATTTTGTTCACTTTTTATTATATCTTTATAAAAAAGGCCATTCATAAATATGGGTTATAAGTTTTTGACTATAAAGATTGATCATTTTAAAGAATATTGATACTCAAATCATATTGATTTTTTTTAAAACGTCATATCAAATTAGTAAGGAACATGTACCAAAAAGTACAGTAATTATTACAAACAGAAACATTAATGTTAATTTAAGTTCAAATTGTTGAACATCAAGGAGGAATATGTTTGATGAAACAGGGAAATTACTAATCATTGGGTACATCTTTCATCCTCTTAAATGATTCAAAACAGTGTTGGCAATATTATAACTGATAAACTGAATACTAAAAAATATAGTATTTACTTAAAATAGCCCTTTCTCAAAATCAGTTTTTTCTATTGTCTCCAGTAGAAAAGCTTTTTGAGCAGAGGGGTAAATATATTAACTCAAAAACGGGACTGTCTAGTATAAGTATAAAGAGATTATAACTTTATTAATTATAGCGCCAACATGTGAAAACAAAAGAATTGATTGCTCTGTTAGTATGTGCCATGACCCAAAGATACATGAAGAATGTTCAAAAACTTGCCACAACTGTGGTAAGTTGAGTTTTAATTTGTTTAACTCTACGTGCATGCCTATGATTTATATTATATATAGAATGCATTGATTTGGATCTTCACTGTTCCTCCTATGCTGAGAAGTGTGCCGAAGAATCTTTCCGTTATAGGTGCCCCAAAACATGTCACATTTGCGGTAAATAGTTATTAGATCCGGATCCACTCAACTTTATTCTAAATTTAAAAAAAAATATAATGTGTTTTAGTTTGCAAAGATCAAAAGAACACTTGTCATTCTACAGACTGTTTCGATGAAGAAGAAAAAAGAAAATGTCGAAAAACTTGCAAATTATGTGGTAAATATTGAAAATTATAGGTATACAAACCAAGAATAATTACTATTTGTTTTTCCTCTTTCCAGATTTTGTTTGTGTAGATTCTCTGGAAGAACATGTCTGTCAAAATTTTGAAAAAGAAGACTTATGTAATACTAATGAATATGTAAGAGATGTCTGTCCAGTCACTTGTAAAACTTGCAGTATGTCTTATCTTTTACAATTAAAATTACCTATAAAAATTGTTAAATAATTTTTATAGAACCAGTATGTAGAGACATCCTTGATGAAAACATATGTCGCCAACAGGAACATAAATGTAATAAAGATCAATACGTTAAAAAATATTGCGCCAAGACTTGTAAAGAATGTGGTATGTTATTTGTTCATGAGTTTGCATCTCAAAATAACTTCATAGTATTTTTTTTTTTTTCGTAGACATTTGTGAAGACAATCCACATTCACATTGCTCTCCTTATGTATGTGTTGATGAACCTGGACAAAAAACATGCCCAAAAACATGCAAACTTTGTGGTGAGTATTTTGTAGTCGTCTTTTCATTAATATTTTGATCTTTGTAGACTATGTGCTAAATATATATACAAATTCATAATATAGTTATTTTATACTTCTTTGATAAATTTCATCTATTCCATTTAGATTGTAAAGATCGTGGTCCAAACTGCCGCGGCAACCCAGAGAAATGTGCCGATCAGAATTTCCGAGAAGAATGTCAATTCACCTGCAAAACATGCGGTAAATATAACTAACTAATACATTTCACATTAATATTCATCCTTCTATATCTGTAGAATGTCGTGATAAATCACCTGTATTTTGTAGAAGTTCTCAAATATCTTGTTATAAACAAGAAACTATAGAAAAATGTCAAAAAACATGTGGATTCTGTGGTATTAGATGAATAAAACTATTGTAATTTTAAACCTATAACTAAATTTGCCTTTTTTCTCAATTTTCAGAAGTTGACTGTGTTGATCTCTTACCTGATACATTTTGCTCTCAATTTAAATATAGATGTTCTGGAAATAAATATATGTTAAGTCACTGTGCGTATACCTGTGGCTCTTGTAGTAAGTAACACTTTTTTGCCAATTTTTATTACTTGATATTTTTACTTCTTACATTTAAAAACTTCAGCTCCAAAATGTAAGGATCTTTGGGTAAATCAAGCTTGTGAAAATGTACGAAGGAAAGGTCAATGCCATCAAAATATCGGAAAAACGTTTTGTCGCAAATATTGTGAGAATTGTGAGAAGCCAACCACTACAACGACAACAACGACGACAACAACGACGACAACGACGACAACGACAACGACAACTACTCCAAAACCAGTCATTGAGTGTGTTGATAAACAAACCTGGGATGTATACTGTAGGAAAAGTGATTGCGGTGATCCAAAAGTATACACAAATTGTCCCAAAACATGTGGATTTTGTGGTAAGAAAACTCAAACCTAATTATACAAGTTTAATTAATAAATAAGAGATCTAACCCCTTCCACTTTTGAATCAAAACAGGATGTGAAGATAAAGATTCAAATTGCCAATTTAATTCTGTTCAGTGTTATTTGGAAAAATTTCGAGAAAAATGTCCACAGACCTGCCAAGTTTGCCGTAAATAATATTGAAATATCGTATAAATCGTTTTTTAAATTTATTTGATTACAGTTTGTAATGATATTGAGGATTCTTATTGCTCAATGGTTTCTGATCGTTGTTCTGATTTTGATATTAGAATAAAATGTCCAAAGACATGTGGAGTTTGCAGTAAGTTGATAATACTATAGATATATTGTAATGAATTTCACATTGACACATTGCAATTTAGAAAAACGCTGCATGGATGTATATGATAGAGAAACTTGCAGGGAATTAATTCTTCGATATGATTGCAATAATCAGTATGTAAGAGACTTTTGCGGATTATCTTGCGGCTGCAGTAAGTATAAATTCTATTTCGTTACTAATTTCTAACATATTGGTTATATTCCATTCATAGAGCCTCATTGTACGGATTACATCAAAAGTAGTGATTGTAATGTATTTAAAACGAGTTGCGAGAAAGGTTGTTATAATCCCTATATAAGAAGTGTCTGTAGAGAAACGTGTAATGCTTGCAATGATCCTGAACAAGTTTGTGAGGATAAAAGGGACAAATATTTCTGCACAAAAAAAGATTGTGGAGATATTGAAGTCCTTAAACAATGTCAAAAGACTTGTGGGGTTTGCAGTATGATCATTATATTCAACTTTTTATTCATTATATTAAATGATAATACATATGTAGATTGTTATGACACAAGAGTGGATTGTAAAGAGAATATAAGGCAATGTGATAGATCATCATTCCGCCAAGAATGTCCTCAAACATGCCAGGTTTGCCGTAAGTTGAACCAAATCAATGATTCATTATTGGGAATCTATATTATAATTTAAAAACTAGATTGTGAGGATGAAGACTCGTCTTGCAGAAGCAAATACGATCAATGCCATGAACTATCTGTTAAGATAAAGTGTCCTGTTACATGTAACATTTGCAGTAAGACTATTTTCCTTCTTTTATAGACCATCATTACCTCTTACCTTTACTTCCTTGAAATATTTTTAGAAAAAAGTTGCTTTGATGATATTGATCCAAATTGGTGTGGTTTTCTTATAAGGAAATTTAACTGTCAAAATTCTTATGTAAAGAATAAGTGTGCAAAGTCTTGCAAGAACTGTCGTAAGTATTTTTACTCTATAATACATCTAGGTATATTTGTAATGTGTATAATCTGAAATTATTCATTTCTTTGGTTAGATGAAGTGTGTGAAGATTTTCTTCCTGGATATGTATGTAGTGGAAATGTATGTCATCAAGACTATTTTCGTAAAGTATGTAAAAATACTTGTGGTGAATGTAAAGGTATTATCCATTAGTAGTATTATAATTTATTAGTTGTCCTTATTATTGTGTTTCATAGAAACCACGACAACAACAACTACTACCACTACTACAGGAAAACCTTTGTATGAATGTAAAGATACAGCTTCAGACTCATACTGCAAGGATAAAACTCAATGCCCTAATAACGCATATTATTGTGCAAGAACATGCCAGACTTGTGGTGAGTATACACAGATCAATAAAACCTTAACAATATGAAGTAAGTGAGTGAATATATTTTATTTTCAAATGTATACTACATACATCAATAGTAGGAAAATTCAAAGTAAATGACCTTCTTTTTTTTTTAGAAAATATATCCTTCAAAATATTATTTTCAAAATATGAAGGATTTACGATATATTTTTATACGTTATAATCAATTAGTTATCCCTACCAATCAGATTCCATTTCGAATAATGATCAAAAGGAATAAATAAACACAGTATAAAAATTTGAAATTTTTTCAGGGGGGGTGGAGTGAAAAAATAGTCCTATTTTTTATACGTCATAAATGTATGATCCCTTAGCACAGCACAAAGTCTAAGATAGCTCCTTTCTGGTCCTTTGATGCCCACTTTAATGTCATGTTTTTTGTGCCTTTTTGATTACTTATCTTCAAGTCGGCATTTGCATTCCAGTCATTGATTGCAAATCCCAATAGACTCAATCCTGGGAACATTCATAGCCTATCCTGTCGGCTATTTATGTTCCGGTTCTTGTGTAGATTTATTTCCCTACTTTGACTAAATATTTTTCCATGATAATCTAAAGAACTTTATTCTCCAGCCTCTGTTGTGTATTCCAATGGGTAAATAATAACCGTTAGCCAGGTATAGCCTTTCCAAGGGCCTTCAATTTTGATAAACCATCCATTCTTGACGTCGATTTTTAAATTAATAATGGAGGAAATAAGTAGTTGATCCCTTACCAATGTTTAAGTTTCCTCACTGATAAATATGAGATTGAGGTCCGGAGACTGGCCTAGATCACACCTTGTCCTCTATGTAATATTTCTTGAGCAACTCCTTTAATTATTTGGCCGTAGGTTTTGATGAATTGTCGTGCTGAAAGATCCTTTACATGAACTATTTTCAGTTTTTCTGTCCTGGACCCATTTTCAGTGCCCAGGGAAGGAGGTACTTGCCCTAGATTTTCAGGGTACATGGCCCTCTTCCTCTTTTCTTCAAAGTGGTCGTCATTTACTTTAGCAGAGAAAGACTCCATAAAAATAATGTTTCCACAGCCATACTTGACAGTAGGGGGGGGGGGCGGGTGTTTTCGGATTTATACTCTATATTTTGTATGACTCCACAAACTTTTTGTTTGTTCATATCTCACTGTTAAAATAAGCTACCATTAAAATTATAGACCCTTCATTGGACAAACTTATAAAACCGCAAGGAATCAAATTTCATATTTAACATTTAATGAAAAGATTGTATCACTAAACAAATTATTTATTTTGAATCTAGGATGTAAAGACGAAAGATCTGATTGTGATCAAATGATTAATCATTGTACAAATCCCGATATAAGAATACAATGCATGAGGACGTGTCAAATATGCAGTAAGTAAATAAAATTGAACAAATTATTTTAATTTCAAATCATTCAATTAAAAAAAAATCCCTTACAAAATTCACAGTTTGTCAGGATGATCGAAGAGACTGTAATCAATTGTTCCATCAATGCAATAGGGCACGAATATTTTCTCAGTGTGCGGAAACTTGTGGAAAATGCAGTAAGATTGATTTAAAATTCATTTTCCACAATCAAATCAATAATATTTTATATTATTATTATCCTTAAAATAAGAACGTCATTGCAAGGATAATCTTGAGGGTGAAATATGTGAGGAAATTAAAAGAAAATATGGTTGTGAAAGTAGTTACATGAATACATATTGCTCAGCTAGTTGTGGATTCTGTTGTAAGTAGTCATAAGATGATAATTACATTGATAATGACTGTTTCCATTTATCAAAAGGTCTAGAATGTGTTGATATTCTTTCAAAAAATGATTGTGATAAATTCAAAAAATATAAAAAGTGCGGGGACAAATATGTTGGAATCATGTGTAGGAAGACGTGTAATCTCTGTAGAGGTAAAAAAAAAGGTATCCTTTTATGATGATTAATTTCTTAAAAATGATGATAGATACTACTCAAACAACGGAATCACCAGTCGTGACAGATACACCTAGACCACCAACACCAATAGGTCCACAAACTGTATGCAAGGATTATATCAAGAATTGTGACGTAAACCAATGCCCGAAGGAAGGTATCTATAATAATTGTCCAAAGACGTGCGGTGTTTGTGGTAAGAAATCCTTTTTAAACTTTTGATATAAATTAACTTTAATCATTCATTCGTAGGATGCGTCGATAACAGAAATGATTGTAATCGTTACATGGATCATTGTCCGGACCCAAATTGGAATAGTCAATGCAAAAAAACGTGTCAAATATGCCGTAAGAAAATTGAAAAAGTTTGAAGGAATATAAATGAAATAAATCTTTATTTACAGAATGTATAGATGAATCCAAAGCGTGTTCCTCAAGAAAACATGATTGTAACAATCCCAAAACAATGGCAGAATGTGCATATACTTGTCAAAAGTGTAAACGAGGTTGTAAGGATCACTTTGCTTCAAGTTATTGTCAATATTTTAAAAGCTATCACGGATGCAGTGGACAATATATGAGAATATATTGTCAGCTTACTTGTGGATCATGCCGTGAGTACTTTTGTTGTTTATATTGAGTACTAGTTGTAACTTATTTTTGTAAATTGTACGAAGAACTACCAAAGAATGAGATGAAACTTTTTAAACTAATAATTTAAAATTTTTTTTAGTTAGAATAGATTTAAATTTCAATAGATGTTCAATATATAACTTTACTTTTCAAAATGACAATTACCAATTGAAGAACATTCTGTGGTACATGAGATATTCCCAGATTCCACTGTTTTATACCTTGTTAACATGCATATGGTAATTTAACGAGCAAGCTAGATATACAATTGTTACGTCTCAGGGTGTATATTTTACAAATTTAAAAACATAACTAAAACATACACCCTTTGCCCCCCCATATCCCAGGATATCTGTTTCCTTCTCCTTTTAACCTGATCTCATAAAGTTGGATTAAGGGATGGAGGGAGGGTTTAAATCCAATTGTATATCTACCTCACTCGTGAAATAGAAAATTAATATAGGTAACCTTACTTAATTTCTTCCATTTCACTTTGCTTTGTATATGCACAATTGTTTTCTACAAAGTTGTTTAATCTAACCCAAAATTGAATTAAACAGAATCATGTTTACTTAAACAGTAATAAAATATTTTCTTTTTGATAATATTACAAGAATTCTGAAAAAACACGGATATAAAATTTTGATAAACATAAAATTTTTTCTTTAGCAATACAGTACTTCTATAGCATCAACAAATTGAATTATCCTAACTCTACATATAGAAGAAGACAAAGCTATTAAAGTATACGTCTTCTTAACTAAATTGCCCTTTGACGGATTCAGAGGGATCCATATATTCCTACAGTATTCTAGTAAGAGTCGTACATCCCAAGTCTCTCTGTACCTTGGTAGTGATGGTTTCAGATTAAATAGTCACCTCACGAAACTCTGAACATTCCTGTCATCCTTGGTGTTTAATAATGACCGATTATAACTCGCTACCCCACTGATTGACAATTTTTATCTTTTATTAAGAAGTCCAAATAATTCAAAAGCATCTCTGAGGTGGCATTGAAAGGGTCTAAATTTCTTTACCTCTAAATTCAAGGAAAATTCATAAACAAGATGAGTATGCTTTTTCAGAAAGTATGATTTTTATTGTATCGTCGTCTATTCCCTTTTCTTTTAAATGAGATTTCATAGTCTCATTGCTATCAGGGTTCTTAGATTTATTTCGGGTGAACGCAATTTCTCCAAATCCCATAGTGTTATCTCTCTCCTATTCCCCAGTTCTCTGGATTAAGGGACACATCCATCATAGAGTGGAACGGCCGTAATAAATTACTGTTGACATTTCTCGCAAAAAAGGTCGACTATTACCATAATTGCTCTTCTGCACTAGCAAAAACGACGATTGAATCCTTACTCGGATAGTTTTGATCTCTCAAGTTTAACAGGGACTGTATATATTTATGATATACACACACCAGTATTACCACTCCTCTAATATTCTCCAGTACACCTAAAAACATTTGAGCATCCTTCAGAGAGATTTTATTTGCTAAGAATATCTTATATCATAAAGTATGATTTTGCTTATATCGTCCAAAATGGCAAATATGCTTCAGTTCTCCTGTTTGTCACGTGGGAGTAAAATCTGAAGTAGGCTTGTATTCAATAACAGGCCCAAGTACCTGATGGTCAAAGATGTCTGCAACGAGCTCATTTTAAAATTAATAGAGAATCCAAAAAGACTAAAAATACACGCATATAAACAGGCATCACTAAGAGCTAAACTTTTTGAAGCCCTTTGTAATATGATATTATCCAAATATATGCTGCAAAATATACTTGGATATACCAATTAAAAAGGTTATAACGGGTCTTAGTGTAAACACATGGGGCATATAAGAGGTCAAAACATAGCACTATGAATTGAGACATCTTGCCCTTCCAGCATAAACTTAAGTAACGTCTATCTTTTTCATTAATATGAAATTAATTATTTTTGTTAGAAAGATCTATCAAACATAAATAAAAATCCCCTTTGAACCAAGGTTTTCATGAATGGACAGATTCCATTTTAAACTTGTATTTATTAAAAGTTTATTCACAAACTTAAAATTTGTAATCTTACTCCAACTTTCTTATTTTTTTTTTCCTAATACCAAACACCCCAGACACTACTTGTATCTGTTCCAAGTTTAAGTTGACTTCTGAAATAGCCCCCGAGTTTAACATCTCATCTATCTCATTTTCAAATACCTTTTGAGCTTCTTCCCCTTGTCGTGGGTTTCCCCCAAAAAGGTATCCCTCATAAAAACTGTAACCTATAACCTTCACTTATTATGTTCAAAATAAAGGAGTTTTCTGATACCACACTCCCATTATCATAAAAAGTTGGTACAACCAGCTGCACCCTTTGGTATCCTAACTATTTCATAAAAATTGAAATTAAATCGAACACTTCAAAACATGAGCTTACTCTCGAAAAGTAGAAGAATTTAAAATACACATACTTATCTTAGAAGGATTTGTTTTAACGGCCCGACGTTACTATCTTAAGCTCTAAAATCGGGCTAATCATTATAATCTTCTGTCCTTTTTGGTGGTGACAAAGTACCATAGAGCATCCTTTTAGGGATTGGCTTAAACCCCTTCCGTATACTTGAAAACACCTTATCGTCCCCCGCTGCTTCCACTACTGCTTTGACGGACTCGGCAGATAACAAAAATTTCAGCTCCTTATCCTATGCTGAAGCTTCCCTAGAAAGTGACCTCTTTATGGAATTCCTCTGTCTCAAAAGCAGGTTTCCAATCTTCTAATCTTTAAAAAGGGTCTCCAGCCTCCTAGAACATTGATGGAAATGACAAATATGGATCTTGATCTCCTTTTACAAATATCTTTATAAGGTGAGGATTTTAAGCTCTTACTTAGTTCCTCTATAAATTTCATGGCTGAGAGTACTAGCTTCAAACATAACCTCGAAAATCAGTGGATCTTATCAAGCATACCATACACATATCCCTCTTCAAGTCGTCTCAATTCCTTATTCACCACAGGGAGCTCCAATTGGGCATGCTTAAGCTTCCCCAAGCAGTTTTTACCCTTGATAAATTCCTTGAATTGGGCTCCATAGAGAGCCGCTCCTAGAGAAAAAACTTAATTTTTTTAAACAGGGTAATAGAAGACTTAAATCACTTAAACATCTTGGCTACCTGCTTGCTCTTCTCTGATAGCAGGAAACTCCTATACACTTTCTTGAACACCTTTTTTTAAAAATTTGCCAGGATGAATGAAATGTCAAAATCCTATGCTATTATTAAAGATGGTTTATGGGACGTACCAATTGTAATTTGTACGAAATCTTGTACATGTTATATTTATACTTATTGTAAATTTGTCTATTTAAAAAATTAATTACAGAACAAAGATGTGAAGACATACTATCTCAAACAGTATGTACTAGATTTAAAGGACTGGGAAGGTGTTCATACAGTTATGTAAGGATCTATTGTAGAAAGACATGTGATTGTTGCAAGGGTAAGAAAGGAGCAGGATATCAAATTTTTGTTTGAGTAAATTTAGTGTTTTTGCTTTATCCGTAGATGTAGTTAGACCCATTACATCACCACCTAGACCGACACCAATAGGTCCACAAACTGTATGCAAGGATTATATCAAGAATTGTGACGTAAACCAATGCCCGAAGGAAGGTATCTATAATAATTGTCCAAAGACGTGCGGTGTTTGTGGTAAGAAATCCTTTTTAAACTTTTGATATAAATTAACTTTAATCATTCATTCGTAGGATGCGTCGATAACAGAAATGATTGTAATCGTTACATGGATCATTGTCCGGACCCAAATTGGAATAGTCAATGCAAAAAAACGTGTCAAATATGCCGTAAGAAAATTGAAAAAGTTTGAAGGAATATAAATGAAATAAATCTTTATTTACAGAATGTATAGATGAATCCAAAGCGTGTTCCTCAAGAAAACATGATTGTAACAATCCCAAAACAATGGCAGAATGTGCATATACTTGTCAAAAGTGTAAACGAGGTTGCAAAGATCACTTTGCTTCAAGTTATTGTCAATATTATAAGAGCAATCACGGATGCAGTGGACAATATATGAGAATATATTGTCAGCTTACTTGTGGATCATGCCGTGAGTACTTTTGTTGTTTATATTGAGTATTAGTTGTAACTTTTTTTTGTAAATTGTACAAGTTACTACCAAAAAATGAGATAAAACATTTTAAGTGAATAATTTACAATTCTTGTAGTTTGAATAGATTCAAATTTCAATTGATGTTCAATATATAACTTTACCTCTAAAAATAAAAATGACCAATTGAAGAACATTCTGTGATACATGAGATAATCCCATATTCCATTGTTTTATACCTTAAAATGCATATGATATTTAAATAATTTCCGTAGATCAAAATGAAATGATTAGATCAATTAATAATTGATAATTAATATGACGAATGCTATTATTAAATCAGGTTTATGGCAAGTACCAATCGTAATTTGTACGAAATTTTGTAAATGTCATTTATGGGGTAGGGTCGGAAAACGTAGACTGGAAAGATTGATTTAGAAATACATCAATGATTTTATATTTTTAATGATAGGCAAAAAAATAATGTTAACAAAACAAGTAGACGAGGTTTTTACAAAACTTTTTTTCAATCTATATAGCCACCTTCATTATTAAATGCAGCCTTTACTCGTCGTCTGAAGGCCATGCAGGAGTTGATGACAAATTCCTCTGATAAGTTGTCCATCCAGTCACTATGGAGGACTTAAGTGTGTCCATATTTGAAGGTGATGTCCTGTTGGTTTCCCTCTCTAAAGTGCCAATGTAAAAAAAGTCAAGCGGGTTAAAATCTGGTGAGAAAGGCGGCCATATCTCTTTGAACCAGAATTGAGCCATATTATATGCGCAGAACTTTTGGCATTTGACGGACATGTGAGTGGAATTGCTGTCCTTAGTTTACACGTAGTTATCCTCCGGCTAATTGGTCTTCAACCGTTTAAAGATTGTTTTATACAGCATTAATAGTAGGCCTCTTGACCGATTTTCTGCCCAACCTTGAAAAGAACGGAGGTATCTTCTTTCCATCAGAGGCGACAACGCCAATGACCGTTGTTTGGGTAGCATATTTGGTGAGGTAAACCCCTTGGACCTCTTCTTGTGCTTCTGCAAGCTAGAGGTCTAGCCGCGGGTTGTGAAATTGATAATTGACCCATTGCTTCAATCCATGTGAGGATTTTCTTGCACCTCTCGACCCTCTTGTCTTTCATTCCCTCTTTTATGAGGTGGTGTGGTATATTTGTGAAATAAACTTAACCCTTGTTATGCTAAATTATTCTCCAAACTTAACAAGAACTTCATATCCCTCTTTAAATTATGGGATCCACTTCTTGACATACTTGAGAAGTCTTCTCCATTTTTTTCATCTTGGCCAACTTAAAAACCTGTCTCCGAGAACACTTAAACATTAATTAACAGTCGACGTTTTGATGCCCTACCCTTTACATATTATATACATATTGTATGGTTATCTATTTAAAAAATTAATTACAGAACAAAGATGTGAAGACATACTATCTCAAACAGTATGTACTAGATTTAAAGGACTGGGAAGGTGTTCATACAGTTATGTAAGGATCTATTGTAGAAAAACATGTGATTGTTGCAAGGGTAAGAAAGGAGCAGGATATCAAATTTTTGTTTGAATAAATTTAGTGTTTTTGCTTTATCCGTAGATGTAGTTAGACCCATTACATCACCACCTAGACCGACACCAATAGGTCCACAAACTGTATGCAAGGATTATATCAAGAATTGTGACGTAAACCAATGCCCGAAGGAAGGTATCTATAATAATTGTCCAAAGACGTGTGGTGTTTGTGGTAAGAAATCCTTTTTAAACTTTTGATATAAATTAACTTTAATCATTCATTCGTAGGATGCGTCGATAACAGAAATGATTGTAATCGTTACATGGATCATTGTCCGGACCCAGATTGGAAAAGTCAATGCAAAAAAACGTGCCAAATATGTGGTAAGAAAATTGAAAATACATTATTAAAAAGTGTCCAGAAAATCAAATAATCTTTATTTACAGAATGTAAAGATGAAGCCAAGGAGTGTTCCTCAAGGAAACATGATTGTAACAATCCCAAAACAATGGTAGAATGTGCATATACTTGTCAAAAGTGTAAACGAGGTTGTAAGGATCACTTTGCTTCAAGTTATTGTCAACATTATAAGAGCAATCACGGATGCAGTGGACAATATATGAGAATATATTGTCAGCTTACTTGTGGATCATGCCGTAAGTATTATTTTCCCAATTAGACTTATAATTTTGTATGTTTAATAACCCTATTAATTAATTAAAGAACAAAGTTGTGAAGATATACTTTCTCAACAACAATGTGATAGATATAAAAGCATTGGGAAATGTTCAGCGAGTTATACAAAGATCTATTGTAGAAAGACCTGTAATTACTGCAATGGTATTGAAATTCATAATTTTTCAATACAAATTGAGCATTAACTCATTTTTTCTTTAATAGATGGTGGCGGAGGAGGTCATTGTGGAGACAAATGGAGTCAATCAAAGTGCAAGAGGGAGCATGAATGTGGTAATTGTTGGAAATCTGATGTCAAAAGCAACTGCAAAAAAACATGTGGTCTTTGTGGTGAAATAATAAATTGTTTATAGTTATATTTTCGTTGAATTAACTTTGAACTACTTTTCTAGGTACGTGCAGTGACGTAATGGATTTAGAAAGATGCATTTATTATCAAAAAAACAATTATTGCTTGACAGATGCTAAAGTCCAATATTGGTGTAAAAGTTCTTGCAAAACCTGTCGCAATGATTAAAAGACTTTACTTCATGCACTACATATACTGTTCATGTTATTATATAATATCATAAATTTTCAGTGTAATTAATAGTCACCAAAATAAAATACGCAGCATTTATAAAAATGGCAGCTCAAACAGATTTGTTTCATTTGACAGATGAGATACAATTTGAGTTATGTATTAACAGAAGTTTTTCTCTCGAAATACCGTTTTTACGGGATAGCTCGGAGCTCAACACTTATGTGAAACTCCCAGTAACCTAAAAATTTAATTATGACATTGTTTCATTTAAATACAGGGTTGATCTTATCTAGTGGTACTCATTTTATTATTTTCAATCCGGAATAAGATTGGTACAAAATCATGCCGGGGGGGACCAAGACATGTTATCTTTAAAAAGAGAAAAGAAAATTCTACATTTTCTCAAGCCCACAAAAATTCCGACGACAAAGTTTTGCTCTTTTCTGATGAAAAAAAAAATCACCATTGGTGCCATTGTGAATAAGCAAAACAGTGCCTACATCAAAACTGAACATGCAAACAATGTCTCAGCTTCAGTGAGACATGTCCTCAGAACAAAAAATCCAGTCTTGGGCATTGTGGCCAGCACAGGCATAGTCTCTCCTCCCATCTTTGTGGAAAAGAAGTAACTGCTCAATGCAGATGCTTAGAGAAACTTTCTGGAGAAGAAAGTACACTTTAGGCCATAAATAATTCCGGACAAATTTGTTTCATCTCAAGACGGAGCTCTGTGGCATCGTGCCGCTAAGACCCAGGTCTTCCTGAGAGACAACTTTTGGGACCTCAACATGTGGCCGTCATTCTCTCCAGGCGCGAACCCCTTGGACTACTCGATCTAGGCGTGTCTGGAGGAAAGGGTCTGTGCAACTCCTTAAAGGAGTGTCCAGTCTCTAGAAGCTTCCATCCAGAAGGAGTGGACAAAGCTCGATTCTGACTACATTGTCAAGGTTTGCATGTGATCTAGGCTTCGTATCTAGTCAATTATTAGAGATGCTGGCTCTTATATTGAATAAACGTTGTGCAGATTACTATTTTCAGATGATTTTGTTAAATCAAGTTCTTCAGAAAACCTCTTGAATAAATTTTATTCTCAAAAAATTGAAAATAATAAAATGTGATCCGCTAGATCAGACAACCCCTGTATAAATAATGCATTGATATCCACCCTGAATACAAATTAAATGAATAATTATCAGACGGTTGATCTTTTTAAGATTTATACTTCATGCATCGATGTTAAATGATGCTTAACAAAGAAACAAAAGGTTTCAAATAATGAAACTTTACTAGAACTACGATCTTGTATGTTTCTAGTCCTTAGTTGATATGTACATATTGTTCGTTTGTTACTCGGAAAGAAAAATTAAGGCTTAGGAAACAGCTCCAATATTATCATTTATAAACTGGGTGAATTATTTATTAACTCCTACATATATATATTTTGAATCTTATGTGTTTTTGAAGCATTATGAGCTGTGATACTTTAAAAATATTTCATACTATAATAAAATAGTTATATGAATTTCAGTGATACACAACTACTTGATAATTAAGCTCACTTGAGGGGCTCTGTATTCCAATATTATGCAATATCTAGCCCCACCAAAAGTTGCTCATCACAAAATATTATATTATTATTTCCGAGTCCGATGGAATTATGTAACCCATGGTTTTCCTATTCATAAATGAAATATTAAGTAACTTAATTAAAACCTGAGTTTTGAAGTCATAAAGATGAATAAATTATCCATTTCATTAATTTATTTTTTATCATATATCGTTAACCAAATCAATAATAGGCAAGTCAAGTACATTATTGAGAATCGTTAAAATATCTGTAAAAACATTTTTTGTCATGTTTTTTGAATTTTTTTTTATTAAAAGAATTAACCAATATCTTAAATATTGTAATAAACTTTTACTTTTTATGAAATTTTAAACATTGAAAGATTATAAATAATTTAAAAAAGTGTATTGATGTTAAGTGTCCAATTAATAAAAATAGTATAATGTATAAAAATCAGAAATTCATTTATGTAGTAAAAAATAAGATAAGGTTTCATCAAACATAATCCGTCATAGTAAAATTGATTAAAGTACAAAAAATACATGCATATAGTAAAACACAGTACAAAAGTAAACAATTGTAAACTTTTTTCGCAAAATGGAAGGAATACAGCCTTAAATCTTACCTAGGGTGCCAAATTGCGTACAGAAGGCATTGTTAGGATGTAAATAGACTCGTAAAATGGATAAAAGAAAAAAAAATGAAACAGTTATATTTTTACAGAATGTCAAGATGAAGATAAAAATTGTGCCTTTAGGAAAGAGTAGGGTCACCATCCCACAAAAAGACTGAATGTGAACACACTTGTAAAACATGGAAAGAAAGTTGCAAAGATAACTTTGCAACAAGTTATCTTTAAAAATTTAATAGCCATGACGGATGTGGTGGATATATTGTCAGCTTATATGTGGATCATACGGTGAGCATTTTTGTTACACATACGAATATAGTTATTGTATGTTTAATCATATTAATAATTAAAGCACAAAAATGTGAAGATATACTTTTTAAAACACAATCTGGTAGATATCAAGGTGTTGGGGAAATGTTCCATGAGCTGGATTTTTTATTATCTGTTGCAATCCGATCTTTACTGATTTTATAACCAAGTAAGTATGTTTTCTAGCAAGCAAATTTAAACTTTTGGAGATTAAGAGTGATTCCAAATTCACTTCACCTCATGTGGATTTTTCTAACTCTTTCAATGTATTTTCCAAAATCTTCGCCACCGGTAGTATTACATTCACTATTTTTTGTACATTTAAAGATTCCTTCCAAGTGATGTATACAAGGATTGTTGTATACATCTCCAGTGGAAAGAAATCCTAATAGAACTTTCTTCTCTTTATCTCTGGCTTTTAATTTTTTTAAATTATTTCTCTGTATCTAATTGATATCTATTAAACCCAATAATTTTAGTTTCAGGCGTTGATATTTATATCCTTCAATACTCTTGATGCAGAGCGAAGGTTATCAATGAACCACTGTCCCAAGTAGCTACTATATTTTTGAAGTTATTATTTCCATGGGAATTCAATATGCTGTTAGGTAGTTTATTCGATTCAAATTTTGAATAGAGTTGATGATCGATATAGAGTTTCATTTTATAGGCCCCCACAGTCCTGTATAATGGTCTCTTTTATATTCTTTTGAGAGCTTGAGTATGCAATTGATATTTTTCTGGAATGAACAGCTCTTTTTATTATTGGTATTGTTATCAATTTGCCCATCGGATAAATATTTTGTAATGTTGAGTTCAGTCACCTCTACTTTGGTAAAGTCAATCGTTTTAAAATTAAACTCAGGTATTCTCAACACTCTAGGGCACTATTGCGAAGGATTAGCTTATGCAGATTGAATTCTCTTCCATGCATATTTTTGAATCTCAGGTCTATCAAAACAAATCGTTATAGAAGAACATTTTCTGGATGGGAAAAATAAGTATTTCCTTTTAAAACTTGCAGAACAGTGTTTTGAAATTTTTGTTCTTACTCTTTCATCAATTACATTGATTGAAACATATGCCTTGTCCCATCTTTTACATTGGAATTCTTCTTTATGGTGAACCACATACGAGTATAGACAAGCTTTACATAATTTCCAGACAAATAAAGTTATCAGAAGAATTTTCTTCAGAAACATACAGACAAAAATCCTATTAGCATTTTTAAAAGCAGTATCATCCAAAATACGCCGCTCAGATATAGAAAGATGAATTTGATCTAAATATTTTCGATCTGAACTAATAATCTGTTAATAATAGAGGTACAGAAAATCCAGGGAGGCTACCCCTGTAATTAAGTGGCACAGAGAAACCTCGTTTTCAAGAAATATACAAATAAACTAGTGAACAGGTTTTTGAAGATATCTTTCTAAAAACCCTTTTCATTCAACTGTTAGAATGAAATGTTTTTTTTTTGTTTTTTTTTGCTTAAAAAGCTAATAATTTCATCACACAAGCAACGAGCTTTTTCAGTAGTTGATATAAAATGTCCTACATACTTGTTATTTGGTTTCGAAATCAAGGATACATCCTCATCTCTTTCTATTTTTTGTACCCTTATAATCTAATTTTACATTTTTATATTAATCATCTTGCTTTGTCAAAGGAATATTTTCAGCACATTCTTCTCTTCTTCTAATTCTCCTAATTTTATTTTTGTCTTTGACATTTTTTGCATTAGATTTAACGATATGGCCAATATCATCCAATACAGGCATAAATATGAATGCAACCACTCTATCTGACAAACCTACCCTGTCATAGGCCCCTGAATATGAAGACAAAGATTTTCTTTTCTTTTTGAAATGACTACTTGGACCTTTTTTTCCTTCTAGTATTATCCTGTTTAGAGTGGTGTTTGGGGGTAAAACTTTTGTTACTCCTATTAATGATGATAGAAAATGCGTCATTTAGATTTGTTTTATCAAAATAAAAAGAGTTTTTCGAATAAAAAAATATATATTTAGTTAATACAAATAAAAGTTTGTTCTTGATTTTTGCGGAAAAAGTGAGTTATAAAAAATTTAGGTTAGACATTGATATTTCAATCCCTTGTGGGGAGTTAAAAACGTTATACTACCCATATGAAATTTAACATGTATGCTTATTTTTGTGCATAACATTGAAATATAACTAGCCCTATTCAATTTTATAGACATTTTTATCAATAAAACCGCAAAACATATTCAACTCTTCTATTAATTACATATATACATAAATGGTTCGTGGAAACTCTTACGAGATAAATATGTTGATAGCTTAATTATCAGTGATATTATAACTTTAGTAGACTTATATTGGAAAATATAAATATTGTTTAACGTATTTCAAAAGTTAGTTAGTCGAAAGTCATTTTCTGAATTACTAAATCACTTGTTATTTTATTTAAATTCGATCGTGAGGATTTAGGATCTCCATATCATATAATAAATAAATTAGTGATTATATTAAACGCTTACGATATAACAAAACTTTGTGTAAGAACGATTTTTTTCGTATTCATGACACTAACACTTAATGTTATTTTTAAATGTATTATTTGTGAAAAGTGGTACAATGCACCTACAAAAATATATATTTATTTATGTGTTTTATTGTTTACATTTTTATTTTGTCTTAATTGTTTAGCTGCATAACATACATTTGATGATTGATTAATTTACTACGATTTACACATATTACAATTATATATTTATACATCTAAAATATAAAAACTTATTGACTACTCCCATTGGTCTTAGGTTTATTGATAAGTGTCTTGCATTGAAATCCATCGATATGGGGAATAACTATTTCGTTCCAGAATGCCGTAGTAGCTATAAGTCATCGAAGTCTTAAAAAAAGTATCTAGATGTGATGCATTATATTCGTAATTAGTTTATTAACAGAGAAATACTTATATAGACAAGATGACAACGATACTCAAGAAGGAGACATACTTATGTTATCTAGTTTATGTCCATTGTAAAGAGTCATGGTGCTACAACCTTAAGGTATATCACATGCCCCTTCTTTCGGGACAGAATTTGTATAGCCTACTCTGTCAGACCCCTACAAGCTATTCAAACTTAACTGATTTACAATGCTTTATAAATCTACGGGTTCTTAGCAGAACTTTTCCATCTCTGATATTAATTTATAGTATATTGAAAAAATTCATCAATTCACGGCAATCTTCTCTTATTTACAATAATATACCTCATACTGTATTTCCTATCCCACGCATTTTCCTGCAGACAAACTATTTTTGGGGTGAAGTTTCCTTGTGATGAACATGCTTCGGGATGAACTTGTCTTGGGGGTCAACTTTCCAGGGGTGCATAGAGTGCGGTGAACTTTCCGTACATGATTATTTTGAACTTTGCAAAGGAACAAAAACCCTTAATGCATGTCTCGATATTCCCAAAGCCTTTAATTCAGTTAGGCATCACTCCATGAGGCTGGTCTGCCAGAGGTTTCAGGTCCCTTTAATCCTAACAGATTACATATGCTAGCTATATAGAAAAGCCTCGACAACCGTAGAAGGCCTCAATAATACTTAAACTAAATACTGAATAATATGCTAAAACGTGGAATGTACACGAAGGAGTCTCTCAGCCATAAAGCTCAAATATAACTTTAGAAACATCTTAAGGTCTCACGTTTTCCCGATTATCCTCTGTGAATCAATTTTATTCTGTTAAAAATAACTTCAATATTTTATATTACAATACTCTTGTTGTAATATATCCCTACCCAATGATATCAGAAGTAATTATACTTCAAGGTAATTTATGCCTACCGTGACCTCGGGGTTTCAAGGTCATGGGGGTATGAATAAGTGACACACCAGAGGTAGAGGAGTATCCTGGGGGTCTACAGCTAGGTGTATGAGACAAGGTATAAAACCAGTATAAGTAGATTGTTTAAGGTATTTTTGAAAAACAAAAATTGTGGTTTTTAGAAATTTTTGTTTAAACACCGTCATTTTCGGTTTTTATATTTTGTCATTATCTCAATATTTCAAAAAAATACATAAATTATTTTTATATAAGAGGATGCTTATGGATTAAAATATTACCTAACTATCTAATCCTATTAATTAAAAAAAAGAAATAATAACCATAATTTTATTATATAAATATAAAAAAAAATCTACGAACGGTTTCACAAAAATAATTTCAACGATGGGAATTTCCAGAATAATTAATATACCAACTTTTTTATTTTATTTCGATCTATCAAGGAGAATAGTAAGAATACATTTTGAATGTAGATGTTTGAAAAAATATTTCCAAAAAACACTCTTAAAATTAGAAATTTTGGTTAATAGGTGTCATTTGTACATTTCTTGCGGTAAAAGTAATCAGAAACACTCTAATATTGATCACAATGACACAATAAATATCTTTTGTCATAAAGTTTTTGAATAAAAATAAGAGCTAAGGTTATTGCAATTATTTCTTAAGAATTTAATGCAGGACATATGAAATTGTGCTTTTTTTATACATTATAAAAAAAAGGTCGAAGATAGGGAAATTTAAAAAAATAAAATAAAAAGGTCCTTGCACATTTATCTTTGCACTAGGCACTGCTCACACTATAACAGAAAGGAGACCAGAGAGTATCTAAAGAGTGCATTACTTTTTTTATGCCTTCCATCACCTCAATTTTTTAAATTTTAATAGGAATCTGTTATAACTTTGTAATCATATAGAAAGTATTTAAACAGGAAAAATATTGATAAATGGTAAAAAATGTTATACTAAGTTAAATGACAAAATGGCTAAGATATTTAGGTTATTCCAACACTGACTTAAATATTTTCATTCATATTGTAAAAAGGTATTTATAAAATAAATTCTTTCCTCAAAAATAAATATTCAATATTCAAAAGCAAATATAATTATCATTGATTTTTTTTGAATAAACATGTATCTAAATACAGCTGAAAGACATATAAAAAACTATTTATAATCCTTCAATAATAACACACTTTACAAAATTATCGTCACATCAATATAGATTTTACAAATGGGAAGTCACATGTTTAATTTGAATAATGTTATCGGAACAAGGAACATCAAAGCTGCTAAGTTAATTTTAAAATGTATACGTAAGTGAAATACTTATAAATTACTTTATTTTAATTATTTAATTATTTTTAGCATCAACATGTAGGGACTCATCCGGTTCAAGGTTTAGATATCCAATTCACAAAAGGATCCTACAAACCTTGACAATTCATATCCTGATGAAATTTTTCCAGATAGTAGTTTACTCTAATGAGTCTTAGTGTACACTATCCAGAGGATTAGGAGAAAACGGTCTTTAAAGTTTTTATGATGGGTAATGTAACTGTCATTTTTTACTGCTATCATCATTAATTGGTTATAGTTCATGAACAATGCTCCTTTTCACTAATCAGAAGCATGGTCAATCAAATATTATAATGGGTAAATTTAACCATTTTATTTTTAACTTTATTTGAATATTTCTAAAATTCAAGAATTTCAAATCATAATATTTTTTGTTAAATTTTTTTTATAAATACTCTGAAAATATAATTTATGCTTTTAAATTTTAATTCATTTATAAATAATATCCAAAAGTATAATTATCGTAAAAGTGTCAAAAAGAAAACATCTTTTTACCTCTAGAACAATTTATGCAAGAGGATTTTCTACAAAAAAAAAAATATAAAACATCATTATTAGATACTTAAAAATAATTTTGCATAAAAATCCAGGAGGTAGAAATTATTGATTTATTTATTCATTTCATATACTAAGTATGCGCCTATGAAATGAGACTTTCGGCTATTGGTCCCTAGGTGTCGCCAGTTAGACATTATAAACTGGTCCAAAAATCTAAATGCTTATTTCAACATGTGTCAACAATATTTAATTCATTGTTTGTATAGCTTTATTCACCAACGCACTTTTTTCGCTCGTAAAAATGTCTAATTTTGTACTTATAAACTACGATGTACGGACATTATAGATTTTCTGTTACTAATTGAAGAAAAACGCTTCTCAATCCCATCAAATGCTTCTGGAAGCTTACAGTGGACATCCTCTAAGCAGAGCATAGTGCTTCAGGGGGTTTGAAAAATTCCAAAGTGGTGATTTTGACGTGAGAAATGAAGAACGCGGCGTGTGTTCTGGGACCTGTGTGGTGTCATATGGTATGAACTTCTACAACCCAGTACAAACCGTTAATGGTGATCTCTACCAACAACAATTGGCCTATTTGAACCATCCTATACACCAAAAGCGGCAAAAATATGAAGCCAGGCAACACAAGGTAATTTTCCTTGATGACAACGTTCAAAAATCATTATAACTTGCTTTTGAGTTAACAGCTGATAAATATACAATATATCAGTTGTAAAGGTATGAATTATAATCTATAGAATTCCATAAATATTCAAATGACAAACGAAGTTAGAAAATAGCTGTCAGGCTACATGTACACAAGGTAATAAGTTCATGAATTACATACTTATTTAGTAAATGAGTACCTTTCAGCTAAAAAAAACATCTGGTTAAACTTGAAGGCAAATATGTAAATGTTTTGGTCAAAAACATTTTATCATTTTCCCTCTTAATATTGAGAGTATGATGGATACCATAAAAGAATCTTCAGCTGTTGAAGATAAAATTGAATGACATATTACTTGTGATAAAACTTATTCTCAGTATTTATTAAACTGGCTCTATATACATTTTTAATTAATGATAGTTTGCAAAGATGATGAAATCGGGTGAACATTTAAAGATTGTAAAAGTTCCTCAAGACTAAAATGTTATATTTATATGAATAATTTTTCTTAGAGGGCTAAAATATATTTTACTTAGATATTTGTGAAGAAGATCCAAAGACTCATTGCTATATGAAGAATCATACTGATGAACGAACAAATTATTATTATTAATTTTTTTTGACATTATAAATATTAATATTTTATTGTGATGGTCAATGTCATGTATCTAAGTGAATGCCAAATGTTTAGTTGTGTATGTTGTAAGTATATATATCTGCCTATAATTTATATTTATCAGTTTTTGCAAATTTAGATGATAATCAATGTTCTCATTTAATCTCAAAAAATATTGATATCAATCACCAGGAGCGACCAACGTAAACATACTTCATATTTAAATAAATTTTGTTGTTGATCATGTTGGAATATTCGTAAGTCGTAAGAAGAGATATACTCAAATTGTAAATGTTATTTTAAGATTACAAGTGTTAAAAGTATTTAACTATATTAGCGTATTACTCATTCAGGTATAAAGGATTAAGTTAAAATAATTAATATTTGTAAATATACCTGCGACGTATCTGGTAATTATTGGATGTTTCTCCTTGGCTCTTAATTTCTAACTTTTTGTATCTATTAAATTGCTTCTTTTCAATATCAATTTGAATCTAAAATTTGAATTTTTTAGATGTTTGCCTTGATGAACGTGGTTTTAGATACTGTTATATTGACAGTTGTGGAGATTATAATACTTCAATAAAATGCCGTAAAACTTGCAGACGATGTAGTGAGTAACATTTTTTTCAAAAATAATAGTATTGATAACAGGTGTGAAATCTTATTTCGTTTTTTTTTAAAACACAGAATGCGAAGATGATGCAAATTTTTATTGTGTAGATTCTTCACAATGTTATGTAGAATCTTTTAGAACTAGATGTAGGAAAACGTGTAAAGTTTGCGGTAAATTATTTAAAAAAAGTTAGTTTCTTCTAAACATACACAATCAAAGTAAAATATTTCTTAGCCTGCCAAGATCTGATGGAAGATTGTCAATCACGGAGAAATCAATGTTACGATGAGAATACCTCCAACGAATGCCCTCGAACATGTAACAAGTGCGGTACGTCATTTCACAATTATTATCTTATTCTTGAGTTTAATATGATTTTTATCTAAAACAGGACCTGATTGTGTTGATATATTATCCAAAGAACAATGTGATAAATTTCAAAGTTTAGGAGATTGTGAAGGAAATGGTTTTGTAAAATCAGTGTGCTCAGCTACTTGTAAAACTTGTGGTAAGCTTTTCCTCTGTTATTTATTTATTTTACGATATTATATTTCATATATCTAATAGAACAAACTTGCAAGGATATTTTGAATCAACATACTTGTCAGAGTTATAAAAATAAAGGACTTTGTTCTCATAATGACTATGTTCGAAACTTCTGCTTCAAGACTTGTGATCTTTGTGGTTTGTGATTTTTTTTTATTTGAGAGATTTTATTAATACTTATTGAGAAATGTAGGTAATGTTTGTGAGGATTTGGAACATTATTGTAATATTTATCACTGCAATAATGAACATCATCAAAAGCGTTGTCGAAAAACATGTAAACTATGTGGTAAATATTTAGAGATTAATGATAAAATTATAGTATTTCTTAATGATAAATTTAATCCATTCTTTTAGATTGTAAAGATCGTGGTCCAAACTGCCGTGGCAACCCAGAGAAATGTGCCGATGAGAATTTCCGAAAAGAATGTCAATTCACCTGCAAAACATGCGGTAAATTTAACTAACTAATATATTTCACATTAATATTCATCCTTCTATATCTGAAGAATGTCGTGATAAATCACCTGTATTTTGTAGAAGTTCTCAAATATCTTGTTATAGACAAGAAACTATAGAAAAATGTCAAAAAACATGTGGATTCTGTGGTATTAGATGAATAAAACTATTGTAATTTTAAACCTATAACTAAATTTGCCTTTTTTCTCAATTTTCAGAAGTAAACTGTGTTGATCTCTTACCTGATAAATTTTGCTCTCTATTTAAAGATAGATGTTCTGGGAATAAATATATGTTAAGTCACTGTGCTTATACCTGTGGCTCTTGTGGTGAGTAACACTTTTTTGCCAATTTTTATTACTTGATATTTTTACTTCTTACATTTTAAAACTTCAGCTCCAAAATGTAAGAATCTTTGGGTACGTCAAGCTTGTGAAAATGTACGAAGGAAAGGTCAATGCCATCAAAATATCGGGAAAACGTTTTGTCGCAAATATTGTGAGAATTGTGAGAAGCCAACCACTACAACGACAACAACGACGACAACGACAACTACTCCAAAACCAGTCATTGAGTGTGTTGATAAACAAACCTGGGATGTATACTGTAGGAAAAGTGATTGCGGTGATCCAAAAGTATACACAAATTGTCCCAAAACATGTGGATTTTGTGGTAAGAAAACTCAAACCTAATTATACAAGTTTAATTATTATATAAGAGATCTAACCCCTTCCACTTTTGAATCAAAACAGGATGTGAAGATAAAGATTCAAATTGCCAATTTAATTCTGTTCAGTGTTATTTGGAAAAATTTCGAGAAAAATGTCCACAGACCTGCCAAGTTTGCCGTAAATAATATTGAAATATCGTATAAATCGTTTTTTAAATTTATTTGATTACAGTTTGTAATGATATTGAGGATTCTTATTGCTCAATGGTTTCTGATCGTTGTTCTGATTTTGATATTAGAATAAAATGTCCAAAGACATGTGGAGTTTGCAGTAAGTTGATAATACTATAGATATATTGTAATAAATTTCACATTGACACATTGCAATTTAGAAAAACGCTGCATGGATGTATATGATAGAGAAACTTGCAGGGAATTAATTCTTCGATATGATTGCAATAATCAGTATGTAAGAGACTTTTGCGGATTATCTTGCGGCTGCAGTAAGTATAAATTCTATTTCATTACTAATTTCTAACATATTGGTTATATTCCATTCATAGAGCCTCATTGTACGGATTACATCAAAAGTAGTGATTGTAATGTATTTAAAACGAGTCATCAAAAAGGTTGTTATAATCCCTATATAAGAAGTGTCTGTAGAGAAACGTGTAATGCTTGCAATGATCCTGAACAAGTTTGTGAGGATAAAAGGGACAAATATTTCTGCACAAAAAAAGATTGTGGAGATATTGAAGTCCTTAAACAATGTCAAAAGACTTGTGGGGTTTGCAGTATGATGATTATATTCAATTTTTTATTCATTATATTAAATGATAATACATATGTAGATTGTTATGACACAAGAGTGGATTGTAAAGAGAATATAAGTCAATGCGATAGATCATCATTCCGCCAAGAATGTCCTCAAACATGCCAGGTTTGCCGTAAGTTGAACCAAATCAATGATTCATTATTGGGAATCTATATTATAATTTAAAAACTAGATTGTGAGGATGAAGACTCGTCTTGCAGAAGCAAATACGATCAATGCCATGAACTATCTGTTAAGATAAAGTGTCCTGCTACATGTAACATTTGCAGTAAGACTATTTTCCTTTCTTTTATAGACCATCATTACCTCTTACGTTTACTTCCTTGACATGTTTTCAGAAAAAACTTGCTTTGATGAAAATAATTCTGGTTGGTGTAACTATTTTATAGAACAGTATAGCTGCCATAATGCTTATGTTAAGAATAAGTGTCCAAAGGCTTGCAAAATCTGTCCAAGTATTTTTTTAACTCTATTTTATGTTTAGATATATAATTTTTAAATAACTTATTTCTGTGATTAGATGAAGAGTGTGAAGATTTTCTTCCTGGACATATCTGTAATAACTTTTCAGGTTCTTGTAATCGGAATACATATGTTCGTAAGGTCTGTAGAAGAACCTGTGGTGAATGTTCTACTCAAACAACTGAATCACCTATACCAACACCACAACCTCCACCAACTGAATGTATAGATCATTCCATGGATTGTAACGTAAACCAATGTCCAAAGGAAAGTGTATACAATGTTTGTCCAAAAACATGTGGTATTTGTGGTAAGGAATTAATAAACTAAAATTTGATATCTTTTAACTCTCACAAATCATGCGTAGGATGTGCCGATAAAAGATCTGATTGTGCTCATTTTACGGATGAATGTCCAAACTCAAGTTGGAATAGACAATGTTCGAGAACGTGTCAGATATGTGGTAAGAAATGTTTTGAAATAAATTATTAAAAAAAAGATAATAGCATAGTTACACTCTCGGAACTATTCTTCTGGAAAACTACTCTTAGACATTAAAAAACCGTTCCAATTAAATTTAAGACATTTCACCCTCTAAAAATAATAATGGAATAATTCATTTATTTGTGAGAAAACTTATACTAACTATAAAATTATTATCTTGAACTCAATTTGCGTAGGTTCGCACTAGTATTGAGACTCGGTCAGGCACTGAATTTGTTTTTCGATTTTGTCTTAAGTGATTATGAACCTATTTTTTGTCTCATATATTATGAGAGACCAGTTTTTTTTTGAAGATCAACTTTCATTCATTTTTCTTAAAAAATGTCTAAAGTGCAAAATAAATTCTAGTCTAAATACTGCAAAATTCATCCAAGATATGTCTGTTTAAACTTCATATAACGTCATTGTACTTGAAAAAACATATGATATCATGTCATAAACAATTTATCTGTAAAATCGGTCTAAACCTAATTTTTCGTTTGGTCCAATCTAGACGGAACTTTTCCTTTGGAGCGATTTAGACCGAATTTTTATACAAAAAAACATAAATACTTTTATTAATTATTTCTTTTGAAAATTCAAACGTATTAGCGAGCAAGGAGCACTTAGTTTATAATTATCTCTATGACTTATTATGTCGTCCATCAACGTTACCAACATATAATTTTCTATTTAATTAGCACTTATACAAATTCAGGGGTGACCGCAGGGGGGGTGCGATGGAGGGATAGTAGCCCCCTCCCAAAATTAAGGAACTTTTCCTTTTTACAACAAAATTATATAATTGGAAATTAATTTTAATAATTCAAATATTATATAATTTTTCAAATTTTTTTCCAAAAAATTCAATTTTATGTCAATAGCTATGGATTTTTGAATTTTTTTTTTCAATAAATTTAATATTTGAAATTATTTTTCAAAGAAATTAATTTTTTTAAAATAGCTTTATATTTTTAAATTTATTTTGTTAAAATTTATAATCAATTATTTTCTAAATAATTGATTATAAATTTTTTTTCAAAGATAAAAATTCTTTTGTGAAAAGCTGTGAAGTTTTGAAATTTTTCAAAAATATTCCATAAATTAAGGTCGTCTCAAAATATAATCTTGCAGATGCCCCTGAATTTTTATATCTTTACCTAAACAAGGCACTTTTTCAATCACAGATCCTTTTTATTTATATATCTAGTGCATCAACAGAAAAATAATCTCCAATAAAATATACAAAAAAAAGTGACTGTGACTCCAAAGGGTTAATATGAATAATTTGTTGATGAAAATTACGATTATGAATTGTCAAATATTTTAAGAATAATCTTTTGAGATAGTGTCTATTTTGACGGGTCACATTAATGCTATCTGAATGATTTAATAAAATAAAAATTACAATCCATTTCCGGATTCAGAATTATAAATATTCTTTTCTCAATTAATCAATTAATTCAATTAATGTTTCACTAGAAAGTTGAATTTTTACCAGAAATAACGAATCATAAGCATGTCTTGGGGGTACAAGATATGGCAGCACAAATGGGTCCAAGAACATTTTAATTTACCTAAGACTAGTACAAGTATCTCATTTTTTTGTCTTGTTTTATTTCGATCTCATTTTATGAGTTAGAATACTCTTATTGGATGTATGAACAACATGACTAAAAATGGTACATATGTATCAATATAATAATTGATAAAAAAATTTATTGTTATAAACAATTTTTAAACCAAGTATAAGAGCTTGTTTTTCATAAATACCTCAGTTTAAGTACAAGGAACAAGTATAATACAGAGAAATAAAAGTGCTAAAATACTTGGCACCAGCCCTGATAAGCAGTCTAGGAAGATGCTAAGGGTACCGTCCAAATGGGTAGGGAAGTGGTCAGATAACTTTTTTTTAGGGGAACACGAAAATAAATTGTCAAAAAATGTATTTACACCAAACTTGTGGCATGGTGTTTATTTCATATAACACAAGGAAGTAAGAGTCCTTTTTTATGAAATAAAAATAACATCCACTCCTTTTACACCCAAAAAATTTTAAATTATCGGGCATTTGGACTAGTTTACCCTTGTTACACCATTAAATCTTACCAAGGGTGCCAAATCGTTATAGGACGGGGCTGTTAAGACGTAATAAGTAAACCGAGTGTAGTTCTTAAGCGATATTAGAATGTCGAAGCCTTTTGTATTCAAGGGGTAGATATCTTAGATCTGTAAAAAGTCTTCAGGAACCCTAATGAAACAAATTCTTCATTAACAGAATGTCGAGACGAAGCAAGAGATTGTGGCCTTAGAAAGAATGATTGTAATAATACCAAAACAAAGACTGAATGCGCACTAACTTGTAATATGTGTAAACCAGCCTGCAAAGATAACTTTGATTCAAGTTATTGTCAACAATTTAAAACACATTACGGATGCAGTGGAGAATTTATGAAGAAATATTGTAAACGTACATGTGAAACATGCAGTGAGTACTCTTTTTGTCATAAAAATATATAAATTATTGTATTGATAATGAATTAAAGGACCAAAATGTGAAGATTTACTCTCTGAAAAACAATGTGATAGATATAAAAGAAATGGGAAATGTTTATTAAGTTATTGCCAGATCTATTGTAGAAGAACCTGTGGTTTCTGTAATGGTAATAAAAGAGAAAGCGAGCAAATTTCAGTTTAAGTAATTATTTCTTTGTATTTTTTGCTTTTTCCATAGATGTAATAAGACCACCTATACCTGCAACAAGAACCCCTACACCAAAACCACCCCAACCAACTGAATGTAGAGATTATGTCAAACATTGTAATGTACACAATTGCCCAAGAAATGATATATACAACAATTGTCGAAAGACATGCGGGGTCTGTGGTAAGGAATATTTTAATAACTTTTGATCTAAATTAACTTTCAAAAATTATTTGTAGGATGCGTCGATAACAGAAATGATTGTAATCTTTTCACCGATCATTGTCCAAATCCAGATTGGAATTGTCAATGCAAAAAAACTTGCCAAATATGCGGTAAGATATTGGAAAATAAATTAGTAAAAAGTCTACAGGAACACTAATGAAACAATTCTTCATTTACAGAATGTCGAGACGAAGTAAGAGATTGTGGCCTTAGAAAGCATGATTGTAAAAATACTAAAACAAAAACCGAATGCGCACTAACTTGTAATATGTGTAAACCAGCCTGCAAAGATAACTTTGATTCAAGTTTTTGTCAACAATTTAAAACCCATTATGGATGTTCTGGTGATTTTATGAAGAAATATTGTAAACTTACATGTAAAGCATGCAGTGAGTACTCTTCTCGTCATAAAGATACATAATTACTATATTAATAATTAATTAAAGCACCAAAATGTGAAGATATACTATCTAAAAAACAATGTGAAAGATATAAATCTACCAGGAAATGTTCGAAGAGCTATGTGCAGATCTATTGTAGAAGGACTTGTAATATCTGCGAGGGTAATAAAACGGATAGCCAGCAAATTTAAGTTTAAAAAAATGTTATTTTTGTATTTTTACTTTGATCATAGATGTAATTAGACCACCTGGACCAGCAACAAGACCACCTACACCAAAACCACCCCAACCAACTGAATGTAAAGATTATGTCAAACATTGTAATGTACACAATTGTCCAAGAAATAATATATACAACAAATGTCAAAAGACATGCGGAGTCTGCGGTAAGAAATATTTTAAAAACTTTTCATCTGAATTAACTTTCAAAAATCATTTGTAGGATGTGTCGATATCAGAAATGATTGTGAACACAACATGGATCATTGTCCGAACCGAGATTGGAATAGTCAATGCAAAAAAACCTGCCAAATATGTGGTAAGATAATTGAAAAAAAAATTGTAAAAAGTGTATATGAACAAAAATGAAAAAAATTCTTCATGTACAGAATGCCAAGATGAAGCAAAAGATTGTGCCTTTAGAAAGCATGATTGTAATAATCCCAAAACAAAGGCTGAATGCGCATTAACTTGTAATATGTGTAAACCAGCTTGCAAAGATAACTTTGTGGCAAGTTTTTGTCAACAATTTAAAACCCATTACGGATGTTCTGGTGATTTTATGAAGAAATATTGTAAACTTACTTGTGAAACATGCAGTGAGTACTTTTCTTGTCCTAAAAAATACATAATTACTATATTAATAATTAATTAAAGCACCAAAATGTGAAGATATACTGTCGGAAAAACAATGTGATAGATATAAAACTACTAAGAAATGTTCAATGATCTATGTGCAGATCTATTGTAGAAGGACTTGTAATATCTGCGAGGGTAATAAAACGGATAGCCAGCAAATTTAAGTTTAAATAATTTTATTTTTGTTTTTTACTTTAACCATAGATTTAATTAGACCACCTGGACCAGCAACAAGACCACCCCCACCACCTGAATGTAAAGATCATGACAATCATTGTAATGTATACAATTGTCCGAGAAATGATATATACAATAATTGTCAAAAGACATGTGGTATTTGTGGTAAGAATTTATTTAAAAACTTCTCATCTACCTAAATTAACTTAAAAAAAATTTGGTAGGATGTGTTGATACCAGAGATGATTGTGAACATAACATGGTTCATTGTCCGAATCCAGATTGGAATAGTCAATGTAAAAGGACTTGCCAAATATGTAGTAAGATAATTTGAAATAAATTTGTGAAAAGTTTTAAGGAAAATAAATTAAACAATTCTAAATTTCAAGAATGTCAAGATGAAGCAAGAGATTGTGCCTCAAGAACAGGTTATTGTCATGATTCCAAAACAAAAACAGAATGCGCACTAACTTGTAACATGTGTAAGCCAGCTTGCAAAGATAACTTTGTTTCCAGTCTTTGTCGAGAATTTAAAAAATATTACGGATGCAGCCAATATTTTATGAGTACATATTGTAAACAAACCTGTCAATTATGCAGTGAGTAGAGGCTTTCTTCGAAAATGATTCGCCGTTATACTTTTATTCATATTAATAATTAATTTTAAGGACCAAAATGTGAAGATATACTCTCTCAACAACTATGTCAAAGATATAAAAGTAATGGGGAATGTTCAAAGAGTTATACAAAGATTTATTGTAGAAATACCTGTAATTGCTGCGATGGTATTGAAATGCATATTTTTTTTACATTAATTACTCATTAATTCGTTATTTATTTAATAGATGGCGGTGGTGGTGGAATAGGAGAGATTTGCCGAGACAAATGTAGTTATTCTAAGTGCAAATATGAGCATGAGTGTGGTAATTGTTGGAAACCTGAAGTACAAAGCAATTGCAAGAAAACATGTGGTCTTTGTAGTAAGACAATAAATTTTTACCCTTAACTTTTTCTGAACTAATATTTAGCGCCTTATTTTAGAATGTCGTGATATTTGGAATTCGTGGAAATGTTCTAATTATAAGAATCACGGTTATTGTAATCAAAATGACCAAGTTAAATATTGGTGTAGATCAACTTGCAAATGCTGTGGCAATTAGGACGATGATGTGTGCAATGATTAAATTTCAGTCTTATAAATTCATAAATTCTCATATCCAAAAATAAATTTGCTTAAGAAAAGACTGCAGTAACAAGATTCATTTACTTTTGGAGGTATGGTTCTGATGATTCCAAATGCAGTCGTTCATTAATACATACGACTGTATTATTATTCCTCGCACCATAATAGGCTTATGATATACATTAGAGAAAACTTTATACAGTATGGTACCTCAAACTCCCCATGTTTTCAAATTTTTCTTTGCATTTCTATTTTGCTATAACAACAAAAATTCAGACGTTTTATAACATTAAATTAAATAAAAGAAAATCTTTTATATTGTCGTTTAAGAATTCAAGAGTATGCTCTGAAATGATATCGCCTGATGACCTTTTATTTCTTGAGATATATCATGCTGGACCAAGTAATTCGATTTCACTGGCGCTTCCAATTAAAACTCGTAATCTTTCTTAAACTACAGACATTTTTTTTTTAGTGCTGGTAGCTGTTTGGTATCCTAATGCAGTGTTGCGAATACGAGTGCATTCCAATTTTCTACAATTTATTGGACACTATGATTTGTTGTTGATCTCCTTGCTTTGTCTGCAAAGTACGATTAAGCAATACAAGAGGTATCATCTCCTGATGTCTGAATCACCACTTTAATGAGTGTAGCCTGTTGAGCAGGGCTGATATTCAAACGAGTCGCAACATAAATTACCGATGACCTTTTAAAATGTCGTGATTGATTAATGCAGATATATAGATTTTATATGTTTGGTACTTCAATTTGATCAAAGGTTTTGACAATGAATTACTTTATTAGCTTTTCGGTTTATTTATCGAATATTTGTGGAAGATTCTGGGAAGAAAATTATGATCTATAAGAATTTTGAAGTGTAGTCAACGATTTAGGTAATTATGACATTTCTTAATCGCCCATTTTAGAGCAAGATCATCTAATTCAATTTTAGCGTAACCTTAATTATATATTTGGGACAAATCTTGAAGTACATCCAATGAGTCTCCCTTTGTCATCGTGTTTTTGTAGTAAATCAAATATCAGTCCTTAAGTTCTGATGCATCTGTTTCCAGACGTGTTTGTTTCGTGAGATTAAAATTGACCTTGGCTTCTTATGCCCTGCAGTTATACTATCTTTTCTGATTTTATAACAAAAAAAGGCGAATTCAAAACATTGGTAATAAAAAGATATTCAACATTCAGGACATATTAAGAAGGATTTTTTGTAAATCTTTCAATGTTACTTACAAAATCTTTGAAGTGGGTAAGTGTTCACATTCACTAATTTGTGTAGATTTGAGATTTCTTCCAGGATCTGATCACAACAATTGTTGTGAGCATCTCCAGTTGAGGTCAATACCATTGGAGCTCTTTTGAATAAATATTTTCCGTATGGTGTGATAAAAGTGGTGAATCCCTTACTTTTTATTTATTTTTATTAAAGCTCTTGTTCTGATTAGATACATCAATATATTTATTTAGTAGGTAATGATTTATCTCTTCTATATTGTTTAGTTCTATGACTTTTATACTCTGTATAGTTACAAAAGATTGGTCCATCGATTTCTCTTTTCATGGACTAGGTAAATCACGCTCTAAAATTCCTAACATAATGCAAACATTTTGTGGGACAAATAACTCATTTGAGCAATATTCTTTTTGCATTGATCACTTGATAGATATAGTTTACCGGTTTCAATCTCAAATTAATAGTATCCTGTATATATAGTTGAGATTTATTGCCTTGATAATTTCATTTTCAAGTATTGATCTTCACGTCCGATATTTATCGTCTTCAATTTTCTTGATGCATCGACGAATACCATCGTACCACTGTCACGAATGACTATTATAATTTGAAGTAATTTCCATGAAGATTAAATAAATCGAAGGGTAGATTATAATTTGATATTGTTGAATAAAGTTGTCGAACCATATAAAATTTTCTTTTATCTTTTTCCTATTATGGTAACATAAATTTTCACCACTTTTAGAAAGAAGTACTAAAAATAGTATTGCTTAGAATCATTAGTTTAATTTGATTTTTTTTTATAAGTATAATGATTGAAAACAGCCACAATGGTTTCTTAAATATGGCACAACATTAAGTTAGATTATAAGTACAAATATAAATTTATCTTGGTAGGATTAGATTCTTATTTGAATCATCTGAATAGTAATAATTGTTGTTATATTTTCGATTATTATATTAATATATATAATATATTTTCGTAATCAATTCCCCGATTTGTTTTTCATCTATTAACAATATCTCTGATATCCCAACTTTGAAGCACGGAGACGTAACATTCCGTGATGAGGATGTAGAAGAAGGACTTAGAATTGAAAAAGATTTGTTGTTCCAGTTCTAAAGGACCATTGGATCCATTAGGAAACAAAACTCCTTATTTTGATGTGTTTCTTTTCGGTGAGATCAATGATTGGAAATGTCTTCTGTTTCTTCATTGAGTCATGAAGACTATACTATGTCCCAAAATAGAGTACATTGACTAATCAGCCTATTTGTCTCGTATTAGTTCGAAGGGATATACTTTTTGTATAAAAAGTTTTAAAAGTACACACACAAAAAAAAAAAAAAAGGATTGGAATACAACACCTGTTTATAACTACGTATGCCAGCAGTACAACTCATTTGCAGTTCAAAAGTAGAGGTGAAAATATTAAAGTCCGAGCCCAGTCATGTTTTATGCATTGGAGGTCAGATCAGAGGGTGTGGTTGGAATAAAGGATGGATCATGAATCAAAAAGGGTGCTAGTGAAATGGATATACCATGCAAAACTGTTCAGAAGTAGTGGATGAGGACCAAGAAAAGTGATAGCCTGAGAGACAAAATTGGAAAGGTACGGAAGAAAAATTCTCAGCAACAAAGTAAAAATTATTATTCCCAAATATTTGAAGAAAATGCATCAAAGCTGCAGAAAATTGGCTCGTCATTGGTCAAGGTTTGCGAAACGTGCTCCAAGGACACTGTTAACATATATCTAAGCAAGACCCTTGATTGCAAGACCTTCAAAAGGCAAAAAAATCCCGGATTGACTCAAAAAAACATTCGTGATAGGCATGACTTCTCCAAAAGTCTCCTGAAGACTGGAAAAAGGTTATCTTTTGTAACGAGTCACCCTTTTCCATGTTTTGGATCCCAAACAAGAAGGTAGATCGAATTTGGGTAAGAGATTGGGAAAATTTTATGTCCATTGAGACTGTTAAGAAATCTCAGGGAATCCAAGTCTAGGGAGCAATGCCAGCTTCTAGACTCTCTGACCTTCACATAATGCCTCAAAGCTTTCGCCTGAGCTATGTCTCACATATATTGTAAGGTCACCTTGAACCAATTTAGTCCAGCACAAAATCTACTGCTCCAATTTTATCAAGAAAACTGGTTCACAGGAGGTCTGATGTGATTTTTCAACACGATGGTGCTCCTGCACATACTGCTGCCACGACTGAGCCATGGCTCAAAAACCAAAATCAAGGGAGTGTGGCCAGCCAACAGCCCAGATATCAACCCAATTAAAAATATTTGGTCAATTTTGAAAGACAAACTTCTATTCCTCGAAATTTGAAAGAGTTGGAGGAAATTCTTAAGAGATAGTGGAACAACATTCTTCTGGAGACTCTTCAAAATATAATTAATTCCAGGCCTGCTTGTGTAGATGCCATATTTCGTAGCAAAGCTTCTAAGATTGTTAGTTAAATATAAATGTATGTTTTTGGCACTGAATCATTTGTGTTTATTCAATGTACAATTTATTTTGAGACATAATCTATGTGTTTGGACATCATGGTGCTCTGGAAATCAAAGATGAAAATATTAAATTGAAAATTAGTGGATGGAGATTGTCTTTCATAACTTGATTTCCTCATGGCTATGGGAAAATCCAGAGTTCAAGGACTTTATATTCAATATTTGAAATATTGGTTCCCCCATAAGCAGCATAAGTTAATGGGAAATACCGTACAATCGAAATATTAGTGAAAAAAGTGGAGGTATCAAACATTTTTTGGAGAGCCTAATGAAGGATTATAGTATTTTTTTACCAAGAAGATTTGTATCTCATTATGATCATAAAGTAATTTGTTTCCCAATTCATTGGAATAGGGAAGTTGTAGATAATATATATATAAGCAATCATGTTTTGATCTAGGATCCAAAAAATATTCCAGTATATCCAATTTCATTCGTCATTGGAAGACTATGTGTCCCAAATTGGATGTTATATGACGGTGAATCGATGTTTGCCATATTTGTTATGATCATTCTCAAGAATTGGCCTCATTATTCATATAATCTATTCTAAAAAATCCTTTGGTTTGTTGAATATTAACGACAATATTAAGGAGCACACGTTGAATATGTAAAAAATAATCAAAAACCTGTTACGTTATTGACTATGGACTTTTTTGAAGCTAAATCAATTCCTTGTTCAGTAATTCAAATATGAAAGACACATTTCATTTCTCTATATAAGGCACAAATTGTGTGACATTTCTCTTATATCATTAAATTGCAGTGTATAAGCTGAATTAAGTGTCTAGAAATTTAATGTGATAATTTTGGGTAAGAAAATTAGAGAAGAAGGGAGATCCTTCAACTTTCAGCAATTAATTTCCTTTACAGAGGCCAGAATAAAAATTATATCATTATGGCTTTTGTAACATCATACATGATTATTTGTGGAGCATTTGATGAAGTTGTTATAACCTATCTTGTTGAAAATCATTCAAATTTTTTGCCAAACCGGAGCATTGGGGTAATTTCCAAATCTTATTAAAATAAAAAAAGAATGTGAGGAAGATTTAGTGGAAGTCGTCATCAAAGCATCTACTAAATTCAATGTTATATCCTCCATAAAGAGTGGATGTCGACTAATAAAGTGTTATGATTAGAATTAATTTTTACTCTAGTATTTCTATCCTCAAAAAAGAATAAAGAACTATCACATATTCGTCTTCTAATCTACTTCCCCTGGAGTTGTACATGTTAAAAGAATGGTGGGATAGTTCACAAACTCTATCTGTAAACATATTAAAACATTGAATTTTGGAGAATAAATTGCCTCTTTTGATTCCTGAAGAGTATACATAAATATTCATTAAAACCCGATTATAGTATAAAATCACTAAAAGTAGATCGGAACATATTTTACTATAAAATATAAAACCATTTATTCCAGATGTTCCCAAAGTTTCAACCAAAATATCTCATGATTCCCTAATACATATTATAATGTGACCCAGTAAATTTATATTTTGATAACTAAAGTAGTGTAGCATGAAATAAACACTACTCATCCTCCATCGTAAAGATATAGAGGGGAGCAAGAATTCACATTCTGAGCCTTTAAATTCTCCATTAGGCAGAATTCATACCTGGTTGTTAACTCTATTACCTAAACATTCAATGAGAGAATAAATAAATAATGTCAATTAATTTAACTCAGAGAGCTATGTTTATATTTCACTCATAATATAATTTAGTATTGATATACAAATGTACATGAAACGTTATAATTTAAAACAGTAAACATTTTAAATTGAATTGGAGTAGTTACACATTTTAGGGCATATCCCTCTGATACCCTATAGGAATTCCATTATTCTAAATGTAAAAATATAAAATATATACTGAAATCTTTGGAGAAAGGCGGCTCAAACGACGATATTTAAATCAGTTTGTGTTAAGCTGTCAACAAGTCACACATCTAGCACGTTCTGGAGCATTGGCTATTTCACCTTGAATTTGTACAATTGTAAAAGTGAAATGAGCACGTAAAATAATAATAAAATATCATTTGGTAACCTGTTTTGCCTAGATTTCATTTCAATTATTATTTTCCTAGTAAAAAATATAGTGATCCCCGTGAGCAGATATGCGTCTATCAATGTTGCTTAAGTATTCCTTTATTTTTATTTTTCCTTAAAGAGGATTTACATAAGTTGTAGATATCTAGATAACACATTGATCATGCTCAATAATTAATTAGACCTGTAAAAAAATACTGAAAAGGGGTGAGTGTGTAAAAAAATATATCAGTAGGCAATATGGATAACTTAAGCTGGACTACCACTAGGGTTGCCAACCATCCCTTGAAAAACGGAATTATCCCGTATATAGAAAAATAGCTGACAGTGACTCAGATACCAACACTACTCGGGGAGGGGGGGGGGGATCCAGCTTCAAACAGCCATTCAACTCGTACTCCTACAAAAAAAAATCAAAAGGATGCAAAATTACCAGGAGGAATAGGAGAAAGCTTACACCTGCCTAGAAAATGTGCATGATAACATCTATAAAGTGCAATGCACAGTATGTCTTTGAACGTATTCTGTTGCCCAATGTGGGCTGACAGAAAGCAAGAATGTGACGGAATGTGGCGGACACATGCAAAGCATAAGGGACAACACAACTAGGGGAACCCCAGACCAATTTCTTGTACACCAAACAACGCCAGAGGCAGGTATGGTATGTAAAAAACGATTTTTTTATATAGTGAATTAGCCGACCCTGCCATTGAGGCGTCCTTATTTATTTTTCAGAGAGTCGGCAACCCTAGTTATTACATCTACCATGCTTGCACCCGTAAATTAAGTTATCCAGATTGCCAACTGATGTTTTCTTACAGGATTCAGAATTACATATACTTTTTTTTCTTTTTTCTCAATGAATATTAATATAGATACTTTGATTTCAGCAATAAGTACGAATCATAAGGTTGTATCAGGGGTAGAGTGATCATTAGGTATATGAAGCAAGGATGGGTAATTTACAAGTACAACCAAATTACTTTATTACAAAGCAAGTACATTGGAGAATATATTTGTCTCAAAACAATTTGATGAGTTAGTCTACTGTTATAGGAATCAGACGTGGGCTGATATGAGATCTTAATAAAAAACCTGACATATTATTCAAAATGTCTCATATTTGTATCGTACTTGTATCAGAGAACATTCTTAGAAATCTTGGGATTTTCTCCTATATAATGCAATAAATGGAGGGAATGGAGATATTTTATGACTTATGTAGTTTTTTAAAATATTCCTTCATCAAGGTAAAAAGCCAAGATTGGTTTTATTCATTAACATGGCTTGTTTTTCATAGAAATCAGTTGTACTTTGCCCGTGTACATTTGATAAATTAACTTTAAAGTGAAGGTTAAATTATGTTCGAAATCCTCGCGGGCGTTCAATTAAAAAAGGATTTGTTTGTAGCCTGTGGGATATTAGTACACTTATTAATTATTTTCTGTACTTTGAAGTATGCTGGTTAATTTTATTTATCTTGTCGCTTTTCAGTCATTCCTTTACCTTGTCTAATTCCCTTTTCTTAATTCAAAATATACAAATGTAATATCAGCTCTTATTCCATAAATAAGACTAAATCTCATCAAAGTTAATGAGTACCTTTTTAGTAGAAAAAGTTTGTTAAAATTAATTAATATTTCATAGAAGTTTGTATTATTTACAAATGAAATTACAATACTTCAAATATATAATCATCACAAATTATAGCTTGTAAATGCCCAAATCTAATGGTATTTAGATTAAATCGTGTAATGTTGAGTCTATGTCAACTATTTATCACGAAATAAAACTTGCTTAATATTTGAGTTAACATTTAACCAAAGTTTATTAACGACGTCAAAAAATAGGATGTTCACTAACAGAGGGTCAAGTTGATGCTGATGCATCGGAATTAGCAAGAATCGGCATTCTTTAAAGTATCAGAATTAGCCAATAATGAAGATTCCGTCGATACCTGTTCCTATTTAATTATATACATTATTAGGGGAAAAAACAAAAAAAACACACCAAAAACCAATAAAAAGAAGTGAAGACCATAGAATTAAATTAAACTAGTTTAATGGTAGGGTCTCCTACCGTTAGGGCCCCGTTATAAAATTATATTTCTGTACTTTTTATTTTAACGTCTTTCCTACTTGAATTGACGAGTAAGGAACGGATTTAACTTCCAAAAAGTTTATAGTTAATAGTGCAATATATTTTTGATGATTTTTTTTTTTGGATCAATTAAGCCTCGTATTTCAGTGCAAGTGCTCCTTAATAGTGTCGTTGATATTCAATGTCGAATCATCCAAATAATTAATAACTAGAGATTTTCTGAACTGCGTGACCAATTCTTAAGAATGACCTCTGGAACTACAATACATAGCCATTACACCCGATTTCGGTCAAATAGAAAAGTTTTACTTTTGATCCAAACATGATTGTGTTATATGTATGACGTTATTTATATATTAAAAGTGAATGTCCTTCAGTCACGGCCGAACCAAAGGATGGATTTTGCTGAAATTTTTCATGTAGGGCTTTATAGCTCTAGAAACTGATCTGGTAACTTTTTTTTTTTGCTTTTGGGACCATGGCAGCCTATAAGTTGCATTTTTTAGCAATTTGCCTATACAACCTGAGGGCTGGGGTATATTTCGGATATTATACGGGTTCTTTTATGCTTAGGGAAGCTGTGGTGGAAGAATTTCACCCGCCTCAGGGACCAGTCGCCTACAGCCCGTGGTTGGAAGTGTATTTTAGCATATTTGAAGGATTCTGTGGTGCCTAGAAACACGGCAGGGGTAGAGTTTAAACTGTATTTTGATCCAGCACTTCACCTGTAAACCCTGAGGGCTGGGGTGTATTTTGGGATATTATGTGGGTTTCTTGATGCTTAGAGAAGCGGCGGTGGATACATTTAACTTGACTAGGATACAGCAGTTTGTCTTCACAAACCAAGGGTGGGTTTGTATTATGGCATATTGGAAGAGGTTCTTGGGGGCTTAGAATTGGCTGGGAAGTGCAGTTTAAACTGCATTAGGACCTGATACTTGAGGGCCAGGGTGTATTTTGGTATATTAGAAAGGTTCCTTGGTGGTCAGAAAAGGATCGCTGGAGAAATGTGACTTACCTCGGGTCCAGTAGTTCACCTGCATAAACAGTGGGATGGGTATACTATAGAATATTAGAAGGATTCTGTGGTGCCTAGAAATACTGCAGCGGTAGAGTTTAAACTTTACTTTGGCCCAGTACTTCATCTGTAAAACCTGAGGGCCTAGGTGTGTTTTGGATATTAGGAGGATTTCTTGGTACTCAAGGAAGCGGTGACAGAGAACTTAAACTTGACTCGGGCACAGCAGTTCACCTTCACTGTATTATAGCATAATAGAAATGTTCTTTGATGCCTAGAAACGCGGCGCAGGAAGAGTTTTAACTGTAATTCTCATGTACAACCTGAGAGCTGGATTGTATTTTTGGGGTATTAGAAGGTTCCCTTAATGCTCATGGAAGTGGCTGTGAGATGGGGAATTCGGAGTCTGACCCCCCAAAAAAAAAAAAAGCAGCAAAATTTTACGGTCTTTATTTTTTGTTACAAAGAAAATAGCAGTAGAGTTCTATATTGATGATACTTTCTACATATCCTGGGCAATGTCGGGCAAATCTACTCTAGTCTCAATTATATGGGAAGCAAATGGCTTTCAGATCATAATGAATTCAACTCTTTCAGGTACAAAAAACCAAGTGCCATAAAAGGTTTTAAAACCTTTTTATTTTTTTCCGTTAATATTTTAATTGTACGGAATATTAAATGGATTTCCAGTCAACTAATTTTATTTAAATAAGAACCCATTTTTCGAATAATGAGTATATATTCTTAAAACTCTTGACTGTGTAAAAAAAGCATTTGCATCATGATGAACCCGGGGAGAAATAGAAAAAAATTATGTTTGCTTGATCTCACCGATAAGAAACGTCTAAAATCTGTATATACCATTTACTTCCAAGAACTTTACATATTATAATCTAGAAACGTTAACTACCACTCCCTTTCAAAGGGGAAAGGTTTTGTGATTTAAAATGTGTCTTATTTGTAGGAGTAAAATCAAATCAAATTTTGGAAGCATTAAAATGACTAACGTGGCATTTTGTAGCTACGTAACCAAGAAACATTTAAAATTACAGAGCTTCTTTATTTTGAAAGGCAGAATTGTTAAGGCTTGAAGATTATGCTTTGCAAATTTCTTAGAAATAAATTGCATGTACGATTGATACATGTCGTAATTTAACTGAAGGCAAAAATGGTTGATTTCATTTGTTTTGTTATCCACTTTCATTGGAGTATGGAACAATATCTGAATAGAAATCGGAAAATAGTGCCAAATTAGAGGTATTTCTACAAATCAATGCCTTAATATCAGCCTTCAAAAAACGTATAAATGCGAATGAAATATTTATTTATAAATAAAAAGTTAATATACCTTTCAATTAGCACTAGTTTCAGCTCAGTAGCTATTCATTGAATCGATATACAGACGTTTTAAGTTAGTTTTAATTTATCTTAGAAACCTTGTACACTTAATATAGTTTGGTTTTTTGAACATAAAAAATTAAATATATACATATTCTTTTTTTGGAGCGATAATTCATTCAATTTTAATGTGTTGTTGTACTAAATAAAGTACGCATGTATAATTTTGAAAAGTACTATAAAAGGGAGAGTTGAAGTGTCCCTAACATACAAAATACACGAACATAAAACACTCTGACCCCCTTCCCCCCACTTATTTTCTTTTGTGTTTAGCAAAAAAAAAAATATATATATCACTAAACTTTTAATCAAAATTACATTAAAAGGACATATTTAAATCAAATAAATGAACATTTTATGGTAATTTATATAAATTGATGTCAAAATTGTAAAAATAAAATGGCAGATGGAATCATTATACGCTTATATCTAAAAATAACATTATACATAAACACAAAAGATCTATTTTATCTCTTAGAAATATACATGTATTAGGGATTTTTATAGAAGGATAGATACTGTATAGTGATGTAAATCGTATGTATTTTTATAGTGGACTGCTTCTTTGGAATTAGTAATCTGAAGAATGAATTTTCTTTTCCTCAGCTCTTGACATTATTATGCAATTCCTGAGAAACTCTTCCTTTCTACTCATTCAATTATATTGATAATGACACGCTAAGTTGATATATGTGAATAAAAGAGGGATGTTTTAATAATACTTGACTGATTTTCTTAGATAATCTCTGAATATATATATTTTAAAAAATAATAACAGCAATAATATATAGTATTAGAGTTTTCTTCATTTACACATATTCATTGACATTATTTGCAAACACCATATGAACTCTTACCGCAATCATTTGCACAAAGTAGCAAAATCGTTTTTGCATCCAGTGTTTTTACCTCTTTGTCGCAAGAAACACTTTGGAAAATAAACAAAATAAATAAATTGTATCTATTTTTTACGCTGCCTAAAATGACAAACTGTAATTTGCAGGTTTTTTTTTTTTTTGATAAGGTTTTAAAAAAATAATAACTGTCAAAAAATATTAGAGATATATTCCGATTAGAAATATACAGATATGGACTTCAAAAATACAATGGTATCAAATATAGTACCTTGTCAATTCTTGTGTTAGTTCAAGAGCAAAAATTGGTTAATTACTGCTATCTTTTTTGAAAATGTTAGGACATTTAATATTTATTATTAGTGGATTAATTGAGTTTACTTCATCCAAGCAAAAATCGCTACCTCATCAATTTATACAAATAAATCAAATAATGAGGATGAGAGTATAAATTGGGCATTCTGACTCTGTAGCGAGAAAAATGGAACAGTCAATACACCTTATCGAAGAGTTTGATAAGACAAGTCCTTTTCGTACGAGTGTGTGAACTAAAAATAAAAGAAAATCTACAAGTCCTGACGTTAAAAACTAATTGGGTAGTGGCCACGGATCCAAAACTTCCTAGAGCTTTTAAGGTGGAGGCCATAAGAAAAGTACATGTGATAATTTATTCTTGCAGATGCAACAAAAAAGCCATTCCAACAAATTTGGAAGGTTTAATGGATACAGAACTCGACGTTTAAGTAAATTTCTCCGATATTGGTCGTTAACTCGGACTTTTGGGTGTTTGTATACAAAAATCAAAGAAGATGCGATTTTTTATCGTTTTTGAAATTATTATTTTTTCTTTTAGCCTTGCCAGATATTTGTGGGGATTCTATTATATAAAGTTAGAATGTGTGTCTTTTGTCAGAACTTTGAATAAAAGTATGCCTATTCGGCTTAAAAAAAGAATAAAGTAAGCATTTATGTCATTAATTGAGCAGCAAAGGGTTAAATTCACACTTTTTGATACAGCTCTTGTTGGTCAGCTGTTGATGTTATATTACCATGAACTAAAAGTATAATCGAAATACAAAGATAAAAGACAATGGCATATGTTTGTACATTTTACATAGATAATACTACTATGATATATCCAGTAGTTGTAGGGAATGAACGATCAAACAACCCTCTCCATTCCATTTCTTGCTCAAGAGTAATCATAAAAAGATTTCTAGTTTTTTATTTTTATACAAAATAAAAAACACACAGAAAAAGGAAACAAAATTGCAGATGCTCAACAATTTCCATTTGAAATGTTTATAATGATGATCCCATTATCAAATAGGGAGAAAATTGAATGTATATGTATAAAGGCGTACGCATATTTTAACGAATTTTCTACACATATATTTTGTACATGGTATAATATATAGATATATACTAAATACATTAGACTGTCCCTGATTCCAGGCAATATTTTTCCCCCCTTGCAGAAAGACCTAACCTGATTGGGAGAATCAAAGGACTGACTTTGCCGGAGCTACAGGGCTCTCATGTCATTTATGTCATGGTACAGGACAGTTGAGTTTTGAAACAGTATTGTTTTTAGGTCAAAATGGTCATTTTTAGGCCTCTTGTACCTCCGTTCTAAATATGATGCCTTGTTTAAAAAATTGTACACATTTTTTCCTCTTGGCCTTTACTCAGCAAATGGAATAATAAACAGATACATTATCTTCTATATAATAATGACAACTATATAAAAAAACAACAGTAGGTATTATAAATATTTTAAAACACTCGTGTACAGCTTGACAACGTTAAGGCCCCTCCAATGTCTTTCTCTTTGCTTAACCTTAGAGCGTACAAAATATACTGCGCTTTTGTCAGGACAACATTAAGTTTTTGACAGTTTGTCACGCTAAAAAAGGTTATAAAGTCTAAAGTTTGCACCCAAAAGATTGATCTAAACCCGAAATAACGTCCCTATATATTATATTTAAAGGAGGACGTTCCTACAAGAAATAATTGGCAGTCTCCATTAAACATTCTCCACGTTTTTCTTTATAAAAGTTACTTACAACTTCCAGGGTCCACGATCATCTACGATAAGTTTTTACTTATAATTTCTCTGTTGAAGTTATAAGTTAAATAACAAATAAAAAATTGTACACATTATATATTATTTAGTATTCTGTGTAAGAATGACAATATTGTGACCCTTATATTTAATAATTTAAGGGTCACAAGATTTGCGGTTTTCCTAATTTATGAAACATTTGTCAAAATTTAACTGTATTTAATGTGGGATAGTTGTTGAACAAAAAGGAGTAAAATCATTTTGTGTTATATTATTGATAAAACAGCGAAATTGTAAAGAATTGAGCATATCTTAGACCGCTTAAATCATAATATTTTTGATTAATTAATCCAATACAAAAAAATATATAAGGTACAATGTCTTACTTATAGCCTCATATTGGGCACGTTGATTACCAGAGGCGTTGTTAGCCTTCATCAATCATTTGGGAGGGTAGGCCCAAAAATTATTAACAATGTACAAGTAGGAACCAAAAACTGAGATGAATAATTTTAAATAAAGGATTTGCATAAATTGGGGTGGAGGATCTATTAATGCTGTCGTTTTCATAAAAATACAGAACATAATTATTCTGTGGGACATTTCAAAGTTTTAATACCTACATAGTTGGTCATTAGAAGGACCAATTTTGTAATTAAATCATGCATCTTAAAAAGAAGAAATTGCTATATGTAAAATTGCAAGATGCAACTGGTACATAATATATAAATGTGATGGAGAAAGACTTGAGCCTCATCTCTTAAAGGCCTAGTTATGCCCATATTGATGAAAAATGTATAAAAAGACACCATTTTTGACCTAAAAAAGGCCAATTTTAACTACAAAATACCTTTCCCCCCCCCCAAATTGACCTGTACACTACTTCAAAAATTGCCTGAGAGGCCTGTCACTACTCCCAAGCAGAAAAGGTATTTGAAAAAATATTAAGCAAAAAAAGGGGCAGTCTAAATTATACATGAAGTACATTGTACATAGTTGATATTCAAAAGTAAAAATACGTTTGTTTTGCTATTTTTTATATTTTAGGTATTTCTTGATATAAAAAGGAAAGACATATTCTCAAGAGACCGGACTCATAGGCTCTTCATGGCTAAAACTCAAGAAACAAAGAGTCCCTGAGAGACTAAGGATGTAAGAAAGAGAGTGAGTGAGAGGGGATGAATAAAATGGTCGGTCAATTGGTGTAGCAATATTATGTGACAAGAATGATCTTTAATGAATAATGCTCTTCCTCCCTCACACATGAAAGAAATTGTCTAGATAGTAGATACGTCGTTACCTTTATTGTATCATGTAGTGATCAATCTCAATTATGTAGCAGAGCCAATAACTCGGTTATGCTTCTATATAGTTGAAAATAACCGTATAAAGTTTAGTCTGATTCAGTTTTTTGATTCTTGATAAGAGTATATTTGACTAAGAACCAAAAAATCTACAATATTCACTTCCGGCAGAATATGCAAATTACCCTAATAATTGTTAAAAAATAACCAAAACTACTTAAGGACAATCTCAAGTTTAGTCCTAGTCAATTTGCGTAACAGCGACACGAGTTCATTTAAAAAAGGAACCCAATAATAAAACCCCGAATAATAATAATAATACTTTTTTTCTCAGTTCAAGCATTGAGAATCGAAAATCTACAATGAATGATTATAGCACAGATAACCGAAAACTCCAAATTCCATCATTATATAAATACAATCTCAAGTCTAGTCCTAAACTATTTGTTAATCTTTCTCATGAGTCCTTTTCGAAAGGAAACCTAAGAATAAAATCGAGAATAATAATACAAATATTATAAAAATTAAGTAAACTACAGGAATATGTTTTTAAAGAACCGGAACTGCCTGGATTTATATTAGGACCCAAAATCCATCATTAGTATTATACAACCTTGTTTGAGAAAAAAGTCCCCAAATCAGATGGGAGTTACCGAATTATTTTATATCTTAGTAATTGTTGAGCATTATTTTCAGCTTAATAAGAGCTAATTATAATTCTACGTAGTAACGTTCAGTAATAAGAGAAACAGAAGCAGAACATTCGACAGTTGACAACAAAATATACAGTATACAGTTTCATTTAAATAGTGAGGTAACACAGTGCAGATTTGCATTGCATATACATACTAACCCTTTCTCTAAAAGGTCTGGTATTCACAGCTCGCTTTTTGAAATATATACAAGTTGGAAGTTATTTTCCTATGAGACTTTTCATTAATTTTTATCAGTTGATGATTTTAAGCAGCCGGTTCTACGTATCATGAACTAAAAATAAGTATAACATAGGATTTTGATATCTATATCAATCAAGGGACTTCGTTTAGAATTCGTGTAAATTCGTACTGGGTCATTCATACTTATGTTGATAAAATGATCTATTGAATGTATATGTATAATAATTACTAATTCTTATCTGAATAATATTTAACAGTTGGCAACAGAAGACCATATGCTTTTTTCAAATTTGTCCGTTCCCTTTGTACAGTTGAGGTTGAGAGTGGATAAAAAAGCTAGTGATTAAAGGTTAATAGAAATAAAAGGTTAGAGCATCATGTAATCGGGCTTGCTAGAATTTTCAATTTGATGTACCTTACCACCTGCTGGGCAAGACAGACAGAGTTTGACGTCATAGATAATAGCAATGGTATTCTAAAAGTAACAAAATAGAACACTTTGCTATATGACGTCATCATCAATCTATCTCAAAAATTTTGAAGGCATAACTAAGCATCTAATATTATTTGAATATTAGATACCAGAACTAGATAGGGCACTTGGTGGATTGCAAAATTCCGCATTAATTCATTTACCTTAACAATTAACTTTTATTTCTTATGTAGGTTATTAGTCAAAAGATTGCAAAGTTGAATTTTTTTTGACCTTTTGTTTGGTTTAAGTATGCTGTATAAGAAGTGCCTTTATTATACCTACAAAACGACGCTCATTTTAGATATGTATCTCAATTTGTTCCAAAGATATGGTCAATTATGCGTTTGTAATATATTGTGCTACATTGACCTCTCAAAATTTAATGGCTTTTACATTTTAAATATATAATCTTCTTCAAAAGTTTTTTATTTTTTTTATCAAATCGGTTTTAACTGTTTCCTTAATTTTGCTTACATACATACAAACAATCAAAACGAGGCGAAAACATAACTTCCATTTAACTACCTTGGTGTACGTAATGCTGAGTAAATTAAGAATAATGACTGGTTAGTCTACTTTTTTGAAGGTTTGACTGAACGGAATCAATCCGTATACGAATTACTTTACTATAATATTAATAAAATAATGTCTTGTAAAAGGCGTGTTAAATTTTATGACATGTTTCAAGACAAGGTTAATATATCAACTTTATTGATCGTTTTTCCACAAATTGACATTTTATATAATACTTAGTTCTCTTTAAAAAAAAAAACATTAAACTAAATCGGGAATGCCCAACCTTTGGCCTGCAGCCGTATTAGGGCCCACTACTGATTCTCAGTTGAGTTCTATTTTTTTAGCAAAATTGTCACAATATCATCAAAAGCATAGAACCAGCATAATTCGAACAAACATTGAAGAAATATTTTCCTAATACAGAAAAGTTTATTATCTTAAAAAAAAGTTCATTTGATCCAATTATGAAATAAAACTTAATTTTTTCAAAAATTTAAAAAAATTTCCACTTTAAAAAAAATATATATATATAATTGTCCAGACGACCCCGACAAGGGTTGCCGGATTGACCTTTTTTGAAGCAATTTGGCCTTAAAAATTTAGATTTGGCGTTAATTTGAAATAAATGTGTATTTATTAGTTTTGTTTTATGAAGCTATTTTTCATGAAATTTAATTTAATAGGTTCTGTGGCCTATTAAAAGATTTTAATACAGCTCATTATATTAAAAGGTTGCACATCCTTGGGAAAAATGGCCGTCTTAATAATATTATTTACATACACGACTATATTTTGTGCTTCGGGTTTTTTGTGCTTCTGAACTTGTAGAAGACACATCATATTTTTTTTTCTTCCCTAGACACTGTATAGATAAAACACAAATCTTTTACTCTTAAAAACAATGTCCATCCATCATAAAACGCTTCTTTTAAAAGTATCTATATTTTGGTTGTAGCCACACATATGTATAGGAAATAAATGAATGTTTCTAGTTCACATTTACAAAATAAACACATTCTCTCATCGTTTTTTTCTGCCAAAGATTCTGCCAAAAGCAAAAACTCTGTATTTGGACCATAGGAAATAATTAAATAATTTTAAGATGTCTTTATCTGAATATTCTCAACTCATCCTTTCACGTATTTCTGCGAGTTTTTTTTACAAATTATAATTTAGTTTAGTTAAGTAAAGGGTTTCTTAAGTTTGAATTATCCAACTTACTTGAATAATTATAAAAATAATCCCACGGTCCGAATTTCCATTCCTTAAAATAGGAATTGTCAATGTTTAGGGTGTAACATTGTGTATGATACCCAATAAATGATAAAATAGGTTTTGGGACAATTTGGCACAACCATTTTTGCCGAAAGCATTTTTTCCTAATGTACTTATGTCAAACAGACACTTTCCCGAAAAAATAATCAACATATTCGATGATGATTCATACTGGAATAATTTGAATCAGACTTGACTAGGCACCTTCGATCCAAAACATTTATTTATACGCATTATCCATTGAATCTAAATCATTGACCAATTGATCGATTCCCGCTCTTCTTTAAACATTTTTTATCTTTCTGATATATTTATTTATTGGGCGGTTGTCAGGATTTTTCTTTAATGGTTCTAGTATAGGTTCGAGCCAACTTAATGATCTAGCAATTCGTGGGAAACATAATCAACATTGTATCTTTTACACAGTATTGCAGCATGCATCTTCATAATATATATTTATTATTTTGATGGGTAATGTGTCATTTCGGCAGAGTGTCTTCCAGGAAAGTTTTCTAGAACTGCTCTTTTCATGACATTTTGTTTTTGTTTTTAATGCAATCTATGCTTAACGTCAGTGAAAATGCTATTTTATGTATAGAGTTGCTTAAAATATGACTTCCCGGTATGTAAAAATAAAATAAACCTACAATTAACAGGATAATCCTGACAATTTGAAGAATGTTTTGGAGGAGGGAATAGCTTAATGAATCAATTATTACACAGGGGAACAATTAGCAAAGGGGGATTTTGTACATCTGTGTTCCATTTGGTTTTGATATATCGAGCTCAACACAAGATGCATAATCAATAAAAACACTTTATAATGATAAAAAAACACTTTTACATACGTTTTATTAATCCTATTTTAAATTTGGGATTGTTTTAAGGCTAAAGATGAAAGATAATAGTTCTAAGTTGCTATAATCTCAGATCTTTCCAAATTCAGATCACTGCGAGAAAAAATAAGATCAGTATTGGATTCTGCACTCAAAGATAAATAACTTTTATGGCTTGAATTTATTTGTACAAAATAAGTGTTTTCCTGCGTTATTAAATGCAATTTGTGGCAAAGAGTTAAACATTTTATCTTGTTCAATTGGTGTAACGTGAATGGGAATCATAGTTACATTGTATTGGGTTATGTTCATTATCAGAATATGGGCCTATAAAATAAGCCTTATTCGTATTACTTTGTTTATACAACAGTTGGTATTTTTATACAATCCCAGGAGCCCCCCTCTACCTTTTTTCCTTCCTTTTTCCTCCTCTCTTCAACTTCTACAATAATAAATTTTGATTTATGGCAACGATTTTTAAAGTCTTAAAAACCACTTCAAGTTATTTTATGTATTCTAAAGTGTATTTTATGGCAGAGAGAAAGAGAGACTCTATAAAGGATATATATGTTAAGAAAATCTTTCCTACGGGACACATTCATCTCTCGCCTATTTTTATTTTCTTATTTTATGAACATTTTACTTACCTCCCTTCCTTCAACCCTCAAATACTCGTAACTCTTTGTCTTTTTTCACAGGTCTCAATTGTTGGTGGATTAGTCTTCTTCATGGTTGTCCTTCTTTATCTTAAAGTATTAGGAATATGGGGACATATCATATATAAAAAAATAGACTGAAAAGGCAAAAACATTTGAAGGTATGTTATTAGTCAACACTAAAGCAAACTTAAATGGTTAGTCTCAAAATTGAGGGAGGATTGGAATATAAATAATTCTTATTAAACCTTTGGAATCTTTTTAAATTACATTTAAAGTAGCAAAAATTCATGGTAATAATAAAATAATTAGAAATTGATGGATTATATTTGAAAGGGTTAATATTTAGTCACATAAGGGTATTTCCAAGCCAAATCAACCACTCAAAAACAGAACTCTCTTTAATTAATTTATTTTTTAATTTTAATAATAGTTACAAACTCAAAAATCACAATGTCAGCCTTTTTTATCTTCATGCTTTAGAGGCTTCAAAAGTTTCAGCCTCGACGCCACCAACCCATTTTTAGGAATCATATTCCGTTTCAAATATGATTATATAAGTAAAAATTTGTACTTCAGTATATTAGTAGAAATTGTACTTTTATATATTTGGTATTCAGAATACCAGTAAAAATATTGTGTACCTTATTTTTAATCATTTAAGGAGCTTAAGATTTGGAGACTCTCTGTTTTATCAAACATAGCAAACAATTATGTTCTTTCTTTTTGTTCAACAACTATAGCTTCAGTGAGAGTTACAATTTAATATGTTATTTTAGTCAATCTTAGGCCCCCTTATTATTTGGTACATTAAAAGGCCAAAAACAGCCAGTTTTAGCAATTAAGTCTAAACTAAAATTACCCGAAAAGTCTCTAAAAATATTACACACCTTGTTTTCAATCATTTAATGGGTCTAAAGGGATATACTTAATGATTTGTAGTTCCCCTGTTTTATCTAACATCACATTTTAAAATTTAGCTTTAGTTGAAGGGATTGCTGCTGAACAGAAAGAAGAAATATTATCTATCATACCCAAACCATTTCTCCATTTGCAATGTCTCATGAATTTCGGTAGATGTACGCAGTCAATACCCATTTTTGAGATAATCTTCGTTAAAAGATATACCTCTCATAATATGAGTTATGCTTGGAACTATTGATGTATTCCAATATTTGATTCTGTCAAGTTTTTTTGAGCTTTCTTATTGATAAAATCATTTTTTTATTATAATTTCCATAGTCTTGATATTTCCTTACATTGTTGCCTCTTTTACTAGACAGGACTCTCCGAATAGTTTCTCTGGCGCTTCCATATTCGTCACGATTTGAATTTTTTCATCATTAATTTTCAAACCCAAACTTTCTTCAAAGGATTTAAGAACTCTGCTGAGGCATCTCTAATTCAACTCCATTGACTGTTCACTCATCAATATCGTCACATCACCTACAAATAAATCATTTGTAATCTGTTTTCCTCCTATTTTTGTTCTCACTGGATGTTTATCTATCATCTTTTGTAGAGGGCTGATCACCTTGCAAAAGAGAAATGGGCTGATTGGATCCCCATGGTGTGTACCTCTCTCAATATATATTTCTGATTCACTATCAATATCTATCACTGATCATGCTCCTGTTCGTATGTCTTGATTGCCTCTCCAAAACTCAATTTCCCTCCATAATGCACCAGGCTCGAAGAAATCCAAACCTTTTTGGAAATCCAATAAAGCAATGACCAGGGACTTTCCTGACTCATTTCGTTTCCCCTATTGCTGCTTTGAGGGACATAACGACATCATCCGTTCTCCTACATGGTCTTATGTTTCAGGAAGCATTTTATCTAATACTGGCCTCAGTCTTTCGGTTAGGATCCCAGAGTATACTTTGTATTCTACTTGTAGGATTATTAAGGGTCTCTAATTTTTAACCCTTCTTATTCATCTTCAGAAACAAAGATATTCTTTCCCTCTTATGAGCTTCGCGTAACCCAATTCCGTAAAAGTTTTCTCCTTCCTCCCTTGTGGCAGCTGATTATAGCTGATCTAAGGAAGTGGCATTATTCTTTCTCTTCTCCAAAACATTCTTTAAATTGTTTGGGTTACGATGTTGATTTTTGGTTTATTTTTTACATGCCCATTCTACACTGGATTTTCATGACTGCCTATAACTTTGGCAAAGTCAACTTTTTGAAAGAACTCAACAGAAAATGTCATTATGCGGAGGAATAAAAATACCAAGCCGAAAACGGAACAGTCTACTTTATATTGCATTGTGTCAATATAAAAAACATATTCGATGAATGTACCTAAGTATAGCAATCTAATGGAAGTCAGTTTTTCAAAAAACTTTTTTCTTTGTGAGCATTTTTGATTCATACATATTTTATTATTAAATATATAAAAATATGCAAAACAGAAACAAGAACAATAAGCGGAGAGAGAGAGAGAGAGAGCCTCTATTACAAAAGAATGGAAAATCTCTATATAAAATGTCAATCAATGCGATCAAACAAAATATATGGTAATTTTATATAAATATATTTAGAAAAAAAGAAATTGAAGAAGTATACGTCAAAGAATTTTATTTTATTTTTGTATATTAATCTTTGCAGCAGTCTACATTAATGGAATTTACAATCCTATTCAAAGGATTGAGATCGAATGAAATCTGGGATTGCATTAATATTTCATGAGAAAGGAAAGTATAATAATAAGTTAGTTACTTCCAGTTATTTATGTAAAATAAGTTGCTGCTAGAAAGAGAGAGAGAGAGAGAGAAACAAAAGTTTTTTCCCCCCCTACTAATTCCTAGATACAAATGAACGTTCTTATTTTTTGTCATAGCCGACATCAAACAGAACAAACTGAAAAGAATTGTTGACAAAATAAATTCATTAATGTATAAAATATCTTGGAGGTATTTACTCTATTCACTCACATAAAAACAACAAACCCCTCATAACATGAACAACAAACCCTTTTTATTTCATAGTCTTTACAGCTATCCACGATAGGAGGGAAAATACTATACAGGAAGCTCATGCTTTTAAATTCCTATAAAAAAGATTATGTTGTGTATTAGAAAATAACTTTCTCAAACGCTTTTTACTCAAGGCTCCTTTCAAATGTATAAAATCTAAAAAAATACAACTAGAAATGACAGTGCATGGCCTAAATACAAATGTCCTGCTTATTTAGACCAGGTAGTAATTAATAGAGGATAATACGAACTGAAAATATTTATAAGTTTAAGTTTGCTCGAAACCCCATACCTTGGTTTGACAATTACATCCGTATGTTTCTCGAAAAAAAAAAGAGATAAGCCATTGTTGGAACCAAGTTTGAGGTAATTATCGTCGAATGACCTCTTTTTAGCATTACTAGTACTTCTAGCCTTGCTACCTGGGACTCAGAACTGGTGGACAAAGGCTCACATGAATTAGGCAGAGGCTTCACTACACAGTCTATTCTCGTTAGGCTTTTCTCATAGAAAATGATCCATGATGTACTTCTTGTTCCTTGCTCTTTGTGAAATCAAAAGTGTATTTGCGGTTATATGATGAAACAATATGCTGCACACTGCAGTCGCACAGATTCCAGTTGGGTATTAATCTGGCGTATCATTGATAATACTAGGCTAACTAAAAAGTTCTGAACATTTTTTTGCAAGATTTCTTTACTGAGCCATATCTCATTATTAAAACATTTTATCAAACAATTTAAAATTATGCTTAAAAGTTACGCGTACACTTAAAAAAAAAATCTTTTACAGTTTTGTGTTTGTTCAAGGCAGTTGTGTGTTACAGCGTTCCAAAATATATTCTTCAGTACCACTACAGCCAAGGTTAAAATGTGGAGCAGGAGGCCAAAAAAAATAAAAAATTGTGCTGTTTATGTAATGTACCCAATACAGTGTTGAATGCAACAGCAAAGCCGTAGTTCCAACAATTACGTCCTGGTTGGACCAGCATGTGAGGACTTATTCCATTGCCCAGGAACTGAAGACTAGCCAGAAAACCGTTTGGAGCCATCTTAATCGGATAATCCTAATAGTATTAAATTTATCGTCAAAATAAATCCAAAATAAAAAACCTAAGAACTTTTTACCTACATATTATCTACTAGACAGATATTTTGATGGTTAATTTTATATATGTATTTATCACTAATAAATCTAAAATTTGAGCCTTTCATATAAATATTTACTTTTTTAGCGATGCTCATCGAATATTTAGGTAGTGCACTAGTGCGCCACAGCACCCACTTTAAGAAATGCTTAATAAAAATATCTATTTATATTTTCTTACAGGTTTTATATGTAACATGGGCCTACAATGGGGCATGAATGGAGCATTTGCTTATAAAAAGGATAATGATGCCACTTTGCGTCTACTAACGTTTTTTTGTTCATTTATTTGTTTGCTACAAAAACTAAGTACATCTGGACCATCTTGCAGATATTGATGGTTATTTTAGTTTGATCATACTCTATAGATAATATTTTATATAATGTGGTTACCCTCTTTCTGAACAGCATTGGTAGACGCCTCGTCACTGACTTGGAGCAAGTACACACAAATTCAAGGGCTTAAAAGATTCAGACAAGAGGGAGGCCAAAAGGTTACAAAATTGTCTTTACACCATTCTGGCAATTTATTTGCATTATGGGCTGGGGACCCACAGTCTAACATCTTTTCGGCGTTGCAATATTTCGGAACTTGAGTAACGAAATATCTACACACCATACTTAGGGATGTGAGAGCTGTCCAAATCTTCGTGAGGTTACTTTTCAAATAAAGTTTGATAACCTGCTCGCTATTAATATTAGTGTTCATAATATCTCCCTAGTTTGACAATTTAAACGTATTAGGGAGCAAGGAGCACCTCTTATCTTTGTCAGCAGATACGTCGTATATCAAACGGACCAAGATGTACTTTTATTTCTTATTTACACCGCCGAGATTTTAGACAATTTTAGTATTTCTTACAATATTCTTAATTTAATGACGTTAAACTTAATGGGACTTTTATAATGAACAACCCCGTGAACATATGATTGTAACTGTTTCTCCTTTTTTAGAGAAAAAAAAGATTTTTGGCCAGAAATACCCATTAATAAATTTTATATCTTATAACAAAGTGTCTCATTATCCATTAAAATGGTTAGAATTACTTGTAATGGGGAAACACTCAGAAATAAAGGTGTTTCCTTAGGGATATTTTACTCAATACCTTTTTGTCTCAAATATTAATATGGGTGCTTTTACACTTTTTGGTAACTTTTTATCAGACTATCAGGTTTTTTAACCCCAGAGACTGCAATATTATTTTAATATATTGCACTGTATTAGTTTTTGGTTAATTTTATTTATTCAGGAAATGATTTTCAAGGTTTCAAAGAATGTATTTATGTGTTTCTATTATTTATCAATCCCAACGTTGAATACGATGAAAAAGGTGTATGGAAAGCGAATGGGGGACTTTTCATACTCTATAGAACATTTCTTTTTCGATAGCAATAATTTATTAATTTTAAAATACTATTTTCTCTTAAGTCTACAAAATTGAAAACTCTTTTCTCTAATTACTATTCAAGAGTATTAGTTGTTCATTGATACTTATAGTATCTTATGAAACAGCTATTCAGTATAAATAATGTTATATTTTGTTAAAATATCCATTTTAATTTTGAGTTGGCGAAAGACCCAGATAAATGTAAATGTTAGGAGTTCAATGTAAGTAATGTAAGACTAAAAGATCATTTTTATGAACATAGGTATATTTTCCTAACAGAAGGATTTAAAGATATGAAGACTATCATAACAGTTCCTCAAAGTGGGGAAAATATTTTTAGCCTTCTGAACATATATTATGTTATCTCTGCACGAAAGCCATATTTAATGTAAAAGGTTCTCTAATGTCGAATATTATTAAATAAATCCCGCCAGGTCGATAACAAGGACACGTTCTTATCTCTCCAAATAAACCTCAATTTTAAAAAGAAAAGGATTTTTTTACAACACCATAGCAATTTTAAAATTTGGAATGCTATGGTAAATTCGGTCAAGCAACACCTTTATAAACGCATAAATAGTGCAAGGTGTACAATCTCCCTCCTTTGATAAAGGCGTCTGATAAGCAATTATAAACATTGTAGACGCATTTGATGCTCTATGGCTATAGTTTATTAAATGATTACACAGGGGAATAATTAGAGGGGGGGGAATTTTGTAAAAATGAATTGAAGACAATAATCGAATTTATTTATGAGCGCAGAAGCCAAAACGGATCTCAATTTATCTCTCAGTCATCTGAATTCTGAAATATTTGGGATTAAAGTAATTCCAGACTATTATCGTCAGAGTCATTTTTACCCTGAAAACAATCCCCAAATTTGAAAGAAAGGATTAACAAAACTAATTTAATTAAACAAGTGCTTTTATAATTAAACATTTTTTTATTGATTCTGTATATTGTTTTGAGTTCTATATATTTCAATTTTTAGGTTGAAAAATGATGAAAAACGACACCCTTCTTTAGACCCTTATAACTTATTCATAATATATAGTGATGATGAATATCATAGCTATTATTATAGAAAAATATTCAATACATAATTGAAAAAAAATATGCATCTACAAAGATTTTTGTTCCATTTTGTATTCTTTAAAGTGATTCCATTTTTATACGAGCAAATAGTCAACATTATCATGATATTTTTTCCAAATGTAATGCCAATTTTATGACGTCAAGCCCATAAAAGGAAGATTGAGGCAATCAAATGATGACACTACTGACTTGATCATCCATCTCAAGAGATGTTTGAATTTTGATTCTGAATTCCACGAGGAATGACGGGAGGACAATCCATCTGAGGGAAAACTACCTGATCTCATAAGGGAGTATAGTGGACTCCTGCCTTGGGAAAGATATATTAGGATCGAAACAATAAAGCGATAAAATCATAATGAGTAGATTAATTCAATATTTATAAATGGGATCACTTAAAAAACACAAAATGGAACAAAAATCCTTGGAGATGCTTATTTTTTTAAATAGATCTTTTTTTAAATTATACATTGAATATTTTTTTTATAATAACATATACTATAACATTCTTCATCACTATGAGTTATCAATAAGTTATAATGGTCTAAAGAAGAGTGTCGTTTTTCTCATTTGTTACTCTAAAAATGGAAATATATCGAGTTCAGAACAAGATACAGAATCAATAAAAATACTTTTTATTTTATTTATCCTACTTTTAATTTGGGGAATTTTTTAAGGGTAAAATGCAAATGTTAGGAGTTCAAGGTAAGTAATGGAAAACTAATAGATCATTGCTATGAACATAGGTATATTTTCCTAAAAGAGGGGTTTAAAGATATGAAGACTATCATTGCAAAACATTAAATTCTTAACAATAAATTTACTATAATCCTAGATATTTAATCATTCAGATGACTCAAAGAAAAACTGAGATCCGTTTTGGATTCACAAGAGGGATGTAAAAATTATGGAGATCTTTGCGAGTGTAGAAAAAAAAATACATTGGTAAGTTTGTTAGTTGCTATATATGCTGACAGAGATCATAGTGCTTCTCTCTTGCTAGTTGGCTCTGGTGTACTAGGTATAGACACCTAGACAATTACTTTTTTCATACCAATTTTCAGGACTAATAAATACGTAGTAGAACATTATTACTTGACAAATACAGGGTTGATGTTTGTGAATATAAGAGTTAGGGTTTTAAATTCTACGCATTTTTTAGAGTGCAAGTTTTTTTTGTTGATAGGAACATCAACAGTGTTTTTTGATTTTTTACAGCTGCTCTTACTGTTCACAATACAGTGTATTTTGTTGTCACTGTCAATTTTTTTTTTCTTCTTTTCCTCCTATTATTGTTATTGAGCGTTGAGTGAGCGGCTTCAAATTCGCTCTTATTAAGCTGTGAACGATTCCCGTCAATTACTGGATTATAAATCCATAGTTGGGAAAAATTGACTAACTACCAACTAATGTTGGGATTATTTTTGTTGTTTCTTTTCGGAAGCAAGTTTGCAAGACACAATAAAAGTAACGACGTGAATTCGTTCATTGTTGAGAGAAAAACATCTCAGTATAAAGAGTGCATGTGATCATAATGACGGAGAGTAATATAAATAGATGAAAATAATACTATAATGAGAAAGTGCCCGGCTTTTTGTAGTTCCTGCCTGCATATATATGTTTTGTCATTTTCCAAGGTTATTGTTATTATTCTTTTCTTCTAGCCGAAGAAAAGAAGGGAAATATTGGAATGAATTCCGGCCTACTTCATTGCCAGATACAGAGGAGGGTTTGTGTTTATTAAGTTCGTCTCATAGCTTCGTGCAGGCATTTTAATGAACCGTAAGTAATGACAGCTTAGCTGTTCTCTACCCAAACAATTTTCAAAATGTTAGGGTGGCCAAGTTAACATTGGGTTTTTTTTGGAGGGAGATCGGAGTAATTCGCTATCTATATCTTGCTATAAATGGAGTGGGTATTATTTGTATTTACCATAGCAGCTTGCAGGTAATTTAATGACACGTCATGACAGTTAAGCTGCTCTCCTCCCAATAAACATTCTTCAAATTGGCAGGCTTATCATGCTAATTTTTTAGCACAGTGACGGATTATTTTTGATCTATAGTGATATTGAGGATTTGTTTAGGAGTTATAAACGGCCATGCTGGACTGACTTAAAGTAGAATTGAGAATGATCGACAGGGGAGTAATTTTCCTTCCTCTAAATGTTGTTTGCAATTAATTTAATGATATGTCATGACAACTTATCTGCTTTCTTCTCAAACATTCTACAATCCAAAGATGACTTAATACGATTTGCAATCCTGATCATTCAATTAGATATGAAACAACATGAAAATGTATGTTTTTTATTCAATTTGAAGTTCTCCGCAGTATGGTTCTTCATTGCAAAACGTTAAATTATGTAAGCAGAAGAAACCATTGCTTTTTTTTGTCAAAAAATAGTTTCTACATACTTTAATACACATATGTACATTTTAATGAAATTTAAAAATACATGGAACAGAGGAATAAAGTAATACAATAATATCTACTAGAACATAAAAATAAGATTATTTTTTTATTGTTTTGTTTTTTTGAGAGCCATATATTTCTATTTTAAAAACTCTGTATGTATATAACTCTCTTCTTAAGTGTTGAAAATACTCAAGAAGAGATTATTTATAAATAATACAATAACTCTGTTGTTCTTGTTGTTTTTTTTGTATTCTCATTCTTGGTGGATTTTTATTTATGACCCCCTAAAAGCTATAAAAAATAAATATTTCATACTCAACAATTGTTTTATAATAATGTAAGCTCCTCTTCTTCCTTTTTTTTTTTTTTTTTTTGGCTACCTTTGTGCCGATGGGACCTCCCTTTCTTTTAAAGGATGAAATATATATTTGTATGAGGATATGATCATGTTTTAAGAGTTATTTATTTTGATTTTACAGGATTGGAAAGCCAATGGTCATAAACATGGTGTAACTAACAAAACCCCTTTCAAGAGTCTTCCCTTCTTTCTTCTCCCTCCTTCACGATCCTTGTTTGCTGTTGTTTCCTCCATTTTTAATTAAACTCATAAAAACAGTGTTCCCCCAGAATGGATTATTTTTTTAATTTATGGAGTCCAATTAATATTCTGTACATAAAAGAGCTGTAGAAAAGTCTAGAACGATTTTATTAGGTAGGTAAGGGGTTGCAACTATTGTTGTGTCGTTCTTATCTAGGACCAGGCCCAGTCCCATATGTAGGGCCTTAAAGAAGGTAAAATTGATCCCCCCCCCTGACTTAATTACTGGTATTTTCCTTCTTTTTTTTTTTTCTGTCCATAAAGAAAGAAATACAAAGAGGCGACAAGGTGCACCAAAGGTTGAGTAATATACTCTACCTAACAAAATGTGTACTTTCTATCAAATAACGTCACATTGGATTTTTAATAACATCATTAAAAAATATATATTTAATGAACTTGCCTTGGAGTCATCATGACTTGGAATCATCTTGGACTCGGAGTATGAAAGCTTGGACGCAGAAAAAGTATATGCTATGGACATCTAAGGATCTCTATGTCAAAAATGATGTTTTACATGTATTGGAACAATTCAATTTGTATCTAAATTTGTAATTGTATGTATATACTATATTAAGTGAATACCTTAAGGAGACTTTAAGTTTTTGTGGTTTGAAATTGATGACATGGCTATATAATAAAGTGCATTTTTAAAATAACTTGAACTCAGGAAATATGGAATCGACTACAGCACAGGATATTATATTAAATGAAGGAGTGCTCTGTTAAACTTGCTTTGGCGATCTAAGGATTTATGTATATTAAGTAAGGAAGAACATCACTATCCTCTTCACTCTTGTTGTATTTTAACAGAGACTTACTTATTGATGTGATACCATTAGAGACTTGTGTCATGAATAATAAAAAATTCTATATGTATTCATAATATATTTTAATGATAAAAATTCAGATATCTTAAATATCTCAGATACTAACTCTTTATTCAAGAGTTTATGCGAACAATTCCGGTATTCTTCTTTTGGCTTGTGGATCGCATACTTTAACTTTTTGTCAACAACTATAGATTTGTAAGCTTTTTTTCCGAAAAAATTAAATTTTGTAGCTGTGGATTTTGGAGTACTTTTAAAAAAATCCAAAAACCAAGCCTTTCCCAAAATATAATCCTGTGGCTGCCCCCAATTCTTTGTTCCAGTCACCTTGTCGTGCATCAATTTGATTTCTTTGACTTCCATATTGCTAAATCTTTTGAGAGTTTAAATTAAATTAGCCAGGAACAGCGTTGTATTTTAATTTCCTTAAGATTCTCACTGTATTATTGGATCTTTAAATGGTCCTCCAGCAAAGTGATCAGAACATAATGCAAATGAAATAACGGACAGCTTTTATCAATTTATCTCAAATCTCTATTGACTATTATTACACAAGAAAACAAAACTTAAAATTAAATTGGCATTGTGATTCAATCTAAGCTTTAGCTGGATATCTGGAAACCTATGGAAACTACGTCTAGATGAAGAACCCTTGTTTAAATTAGATCGAACGTAAGCAGCACAATATTCTACCATTTTTGTAAAAGTATAAAACTATCATTTACAGATAAATACAGAATCTGAAATACCAGCTGTAGAAAGTATATTCAAATCTAATCAATTATTAAAAACTTGAACAATCAACTTCTCCATGTTGAAATAACATACCCCTTCCTCAAGCAGTAGTTCATTTCAGCTGACTGAAGATTTTAATCTACTACTGCCTTGGTATGCCAATCTGCCAATAAAAAAATCCTTTTCGACTCTATGTATTTCTTTCTCTATGATTCCCTAATATAATGGAATAAATTATACTGACGTGTCACGAGCAAAGCCCGTAAACTATTAGTTGAGTTTGATGAAGTAAACAAAAAAAAAATAACAACTCTAAAGTCTTTAAAATGCGAGTATTTACTCGTAAATCGTCGAAAATTAAATTTCTACCTTTTTTCTTCCTTGAGAATATACAAGGATGTTTATCCTCATAACTTATCTTTTGATTTCGGATTCAAAAAGTTTCGAGTCCAACAGTGGAAGAAAGCTGCTTCATCCGAGCTGTGATTAAGAATGTGAGTCTTATTATTATTAATATTAATTACAGGAGGGAAAAATATTTTTAAATGATAAATTTTCAATAATCCTATATAAATATGATTTTTTGACTGTCAAATTCGTTAGACTCTAAAAAGTATTAGGCAGTATCAAGGGCGTCCACAGGGGTGGAATGGAGTGGCTTTGGTCCCCTTAAATTAATAAAATTGTGTCTATATCACTCCGAAATTATGAGTTAGCCAAAAATTGTAAATCTGTAAAATTGTAAAAAAATTGTATAGCTCGTAATTCCTTGAGTGAATTTTTTTTATAAAGTCGAAAATACTCGAGCAGTAAAATTCAGCTCCTAGCACATCATTAATCAATTATATAACAAATTAAAAATAATACAAGTTCGTATTATATTACATTATTATGTAAATATGAATGTTTTTCCCTAGATAAAGTTATTTATTATTTTATTTGGAATTTCACTTAGAGATAGTTTGATAAAGTTGTTAAATGCTAAGAAAATAATCTATGTCATATTTTATCGGCCCTACAATGTCATGTTTAGGTAGCACATCTAGTTTAAAGTTAGAAAGGAGACAAAAGTTGTTTATATAAAGATAAAAATAAGGATTTAATCATTATTTTGTATTTATAAATTATAATAGATATTATACTAACATATATAAAAAAATTATTAATTTTTTTCTGAAGCTACCCATTGGAGACAAAAGAAGGAATAATATAAAAAAATTGATATTTCCTTTCCTAAAAGTGTAAAAAAGGATGCTCGCTATACCATATTATCAAATGGTTCAAACTTTTTGTCACATAAGATAATTTTAGCAAGGTTTTTTTGTGTAAAGAAAAGTCTATTAAAATTATTTTATGTAAAATAACTAAAAATTTCTTCGTAGTATCTATATTTACAAAGTAAAAAGTTTTTGTCATTTTTTCAAAATTTAGGACGATGAAATTGTGTATAGTTTATTTTTCTACCACATCACAACTTTTCCATACTAACCATTATCCAAATTCGAAAAAAAGATGAAAAGCAAACCTACCTAAATTGTACAATTCTCTGGATACATCTCTGATATATCTTATTTGGCTTAATTTTTCTCCGACTAATACTTGTGACTGGACCGGACTTGGGGCCCTAACAACCAAGTTTTTCATAAATGTTTAGAATGCTAATGAACTATTGGGTGACACAATGGGACCAACAAATAGAAGGGCTTAAACATTAATGTCTATTAAAAGTTACAGCATCAATGGTCTTTTTAATTATCAAATATTAATTATGTAATGTTGTCATTTCGTTTTAATCCCTTAAAATTACGCCTTTATTAGTTACTAGCGATATTATCCGGCATAATTAGGGTAGACGAACAAACACACTTTGATTTAATGACATAGAAGATAACTCTCCATCAAATCCTCAGTGTTACTCAATGTTTTTTCACGGGTACATTTGGAATCGTGTAAAAATCTGCCTATTTTCGAGAGAACACTCACTTAAACAACTGTATCATAACAACTACAAGTCCAAAAGTGTTGAAACTTTGGTGAGTAACTGTACAATCCTAAATTAGAATTGACATACTTAGCCATAGTTATTTTTATTAAAATTGAATTAAAAAAAACAGTGCTTCATACTCAAAAGTGAAAACGAGACGAGCTGTATAGATATATTACTAGGTTGGTAAAATTTAATTAAGATTTATAAAGAGTGAAATAATATACACCATATTATTAATTTGTTGATATTATTATCATGAAGAGTAAGAGGCTCTATGTATGTATTAGGTATGAAGATAATGATAGGTATGTTGTTTAATTACTGGGTAGTAGTGAGTAGACTACTCGCAGTGTGGAAATGATTCATTTTAATGAAGAAGAGGCATTAACATAATAAAAGAACATAAAGTAGATGAAGCTTGTCAACACAAAAGCAAGCTAGAGTTATTTTTCTCGATATTGAGTGTGGATTACATATGTTTTCCTAGACAAATTATCATTCTTTTCTGTCAACAAACTATTCTTATAAATCCTTTTGGTGTGCCGCAAAAATCCCTTAAAATGAAAAAAAGTGATCCTCAAAATAATGGAATGAGCAATTGATAGATTTTTTTATAAATCTTTCTTTAATAGGTCAGATGGAGTTACACTGATTAAGTACCCTGTGGTCCAATGAACTGTAAACACTTACTAATTCAATAGTTAATTAAAGTTGATTGATTGAAATTAATTCATATTTTGATCTACTAAACTATAAACAATCAGTTACAAATTTAAGCTATATAGCTTATGAACGAGTCCAAAAATGAGACTTGAATGTGATCTACAAATTTATATTTACAAACTCCAAGCTGTTGGACTTCTCCAGGACCATCGCCTACACCGTCTGCATGTTCGATACGTTGGGAAGGAAGAAAGGCTCTGTCAAAAAGGCCAACCCGGATCCGGAAGATTTAAAGAAACACCCCAGGCAAATCCCTTCAAGTCCATGACAGCCCATGCAAGAGATCTTGGAGGTTCCCACAAGACTGTTCAGTGATCTATCAAAAAAAGTGGGTGAAAAAAGCCTTGTGAGGGTGGTGAGGTCACTTTTGACCCCATCAATCAAAGAAACTTATCTCATCCGTTGCAAGACTTTTTTGAATGAGTCTTTTTGACACTCCCCTTCCCCCTAGAGCCCTGACTACATCTTTTGGGTTCATGTCGAGTGGAAAAGCCTGTAGTGCTTGTCATCCAAGCACCAAGGCCCTCAAAGTCACTGTAAGCCAGCACTGGGACATCATTACAGATGACTACATCCACAGCGGATACCAAGCCTTCCTACCCCGCTTGTAAGCCATCATTGCGGCTAAGGACGGCTACATTAATGATTAAGAGAGTTCAGACACACATTTATTTATGTTATTAATTTTGTTGAAATTCCAGTGGTAATTAATAAATTATATCTTGTTGAAGTTCAAAATTCAGAGTGTTTAGATTTTAATGGACCACCGGTATACATTATAGTATTACAATTACTCTATCTGAACCAAGGAATTTTCTTTTGAAGTCCATATACATTAAGTGTATTTCCTTTTCTAGTAACGAGCATGACACGAATCTACGCACATTGAGTACAAGAGAATAAACTCTCCCAATCGCGGTGTTCATTGCGCAATGTAGTTCCTCTCCCTTTCTTAATTTTTTTCAAGATTGTTTTTATGTTGAAGAATTACATATATATTTAGAATTGATGTACGGAGAATAAATATATGTACATAAATTTTCATATTCAAATTATTTCTCATGTTTCCTACGTTCTCTAACATTGTACATATATTCACAATGATTGATATATACCTGTATGTTAAAAATACATAGAACTAAAATAATTGTACATATCTTTTCTGTCAACAACATTACTTAGTTTTGAATAAGCATAAATACCTACCAATGTATAGAGGAATTACATTAGAAATAATATAATATATTATATTGTAGAGATATATTATTCTTTAATATGAATTATTATTGTATTTTTCTATTTGCTCATGAATATTCTTCATATGTATATGTATTATTTTAAATATTTATTACTATTTAGATATGGATCTATCTATCTTGAGGATTTATTTATGAATATTTAGAATTTCATGGAAATCTATGTAAATATTCATGGAATAATTGTATTAATAGTTTGTCATTTGATTAATTATATCTACATATAATTAAGGACATGCCAGGCAATGTGCATCTCGTAAAAAAAAATAAGAATTTAAAATGAAGCCCATTTAAAAAAAACTTTTAATTAATCGCATACTATATGCAATTTATTTACATTATTTATTAAATTATTCAATTTTCCAATTGAAGTAATCTAGTAAGGAGCGGAGAACTTGTCCTCAAGTTGTATTTAAGTCTCATTATAACTGAAGAGTTAAAAGCTTTAAATTTGATTTTGGAGTGTAGTGTCCTATCGAATCGTCATTGAAACTTTTTTGAAAGGTTTTATTGACATACTAATAATATACATACATAAATATTAAACTTTGGGAAAAGAAAAAGTTCAAAAATCAACAGCTATTCACAGATAATTAAATTATTGGAAAACATTTCAAATATTATATTTTTTGGAGAAAAAACAAGGGCAAAAAAACTCAAAAGTGGGAGGAAGACAAGTTGGTAAACTTATTTTCAATGTAACCTCCGTCCATTCCAGACTGCAAAACATCTGGATCTAGTACGGTATACATAGGAAAATCTTGTGTCATCTCTCATGTCAATGTGGATGCCCTAAAGGCTGTCGTGGAAAGATAGTGGCAGACATTTCGGGAGAATACGTAAACATTTTCTTCTGAGTTTGCTCCCTACCTCTCTGTAATAAGTTTAATATTACAAGTAAAATGCCTACAAAATATAAAAAATATATTTAAACTAACTGTCCCCTAGTGTTAATAAGATTCTTATTTCTAGAGCAGAAACACGCATATTCTATCTTCCAAAATCATAACATATTAGGGAGTTGATTTAAAAAAATAAACATTAATCAATATCAGCATATATCTTGCTTCCGCCCTTTCTCACGCTCACTCATTTGCCCAGCCCTAATTATCTATAGATATGGGATTTGTGTAAGAGTGCGAGGAGAAGGCAGGAGCAGCCATATGATATTACTGTGTAAGACTCTTGTTAATATCAGCTGCCTTCTATGTATATAGTGCGTGGACAAAACATCGACCGTCAAAACGTCATCCGACAGAACGTCGACCCACAAAACGTCGAATGGACAAAACGTTGAATAGACAAAACGTCGACTGACAGAAGGTCCGACAGTAGCTACTCCAAATGGTGTTGCAATATATCCCATTCAGAAATTTCCCGCCTGAAACATAACCTATTTAAGCCACCACTAAGAACCACTCACAACCCCCGAAATGTTTGAGCTGTTTTCGGGTACAGCCTGGCCCCAAAATGGGATGAAACCCACTGCAACTATTTAAGTTTGTCCCACCTCCATTTAAACCTCGGAAGGGCCCCCGAAATTTGAGACTTTTTCGGGTTTCAGTTCATTTTGAGGGATGAAGTATAAAAGGGGGCTTGTGAGGGCACCTTTCTGTTAGTTTATGTAGGAGTGGTGTGGTAAATATCTCGGGCTGGAAATGTCTGTAATGAAATGTCGTAGAAACAGTTTTTCAATTTTGAAATGTATGTAATATTTTCGGGTCGTTTTGTCCATTCAACATTTTATCGGTCGACTTTTTGAGCTACTACCCATTTATGTATATATATTAACCCCCCATCTCCCCATGTGTGTGAAAATGAATTACTGTTATAAAGAGGAGAACCTTCTACATAGAATAAATTGCATATGTGTTGGAAAAATATTATAATTAAATTTAAATTCATATTTTGTTATGGATTTGAAAAACAATTTACAAAAAAGATAGGTGAGAATTCTTCTTTCAGAGGGAGATTTTAACACTTGCAAGGCATATTAAGTAATGAACAAAAATGAAAAGTCCATACAAAGTCGGTGAGATGGCTTGAGGTTATTTTTAGTTAGTAGCATTTCTTGGAAGAACATGCATCAACTTTCACAGCCAGATCGGTCTATTTCTTTCTGTTTGGAAGTCGTTTGAATAGAAAAAGTGGAGTGATTTTCAAAAAATGGAGGGGGAAAAAATAATTTCATGTACTAAGTAAACATTACTTTATGAAAGGCAAAACCCCTCAGGAGACTAAAAAGAAGCTTGACAAACATTATAGGGACTCTGCACCTTTAATTAGAACAGTTTATAAGTGGTTTCAAAAAATTTGGAGTGGTCATAGGACCACAAGTGACACTGAACGATCTGGACGCCCTGTTGAGGTTACTACTCCAGAAATCAAAGGTAAAATCCATGATATGGTGGTGTATGACAGAAGAGTGAAGGTATGCAGTAGGCATCTCGAATGAACGGGTACATAATATGTTGTATCATCATTAAGACATGTCAAAGTTATCCCGAAAGATGGGTGGTTCGGAAGGGATCAACAAACGAGGGCAGTGTATAAGCCTGAAAGGAGGAGACTATGTTGAAAAATTAAAAAGGTTTACCTCAAACACTAACTAGTTCTTATTTTTGCAAGGGCGTTTCAAACAACGCCCGTACACACTTGAGCCGTGTTTCCTTTTTTAATCGTTTTACTTGCTTTTTTCTTTACATGGATCCCTTCTTTACTTATCTTAGAGAGTTGCACATATTATAACATTTGATCAAACAAAAAAAGACTTGTAACACGCTAAATATGGATTGAGAGGCCTGTAACTCTTCAAAAGTTAGTTTTTTGATTCTCCAAAACCAGAAAAAATCCTTGTGCAGGTGGAAAAAAATAATAACCCAAAAACAGGACAGTCTAGAGTGTATGGCAGACCATATTTCACTTCTCTAATAGGACGGATCTTAATATTATTATGATGATTTAAAATGTATAATTATACTTAATGCACTCAAGTCTTTTTCAGTTATGAATAATAATTTATTCATAAATAGTTACATACATTTGTAATGTACATACTTACATTTAAAAGGATTTCTCTTTTTTTATTTAATCAACGTCATTAAGAGCAACGAAATATTAAACAAAATTACTTTTAAATTTTCATAAAGATGAATCCATTTTTCCGTCTTAAAACCACTAAATATGTATAATATAAGGTAATATGTACATATGTATGTATATTAGAAAAAACTATTTTTTTTAATAAAAAATATTAATATATAAAAAACATATTCCCTCTGGAGGTTGAATGTTTTCCGTTTTGTAAAATGTAGATTGTAGGTAAGTACGTATATATTATTATTTTAACGAATTTTTTTTTTTTCAAATTAACAATATATAAAACTATTTTTGATGAATATGTTGAATTTTTAAGAAAATGATATAGGGGTTCCGATTTATCAATCTAATATTGTATAGATCCTAAGGACTACAGGTAGTATTGTGGCCAGGGCTGCAAAGTCGGTACACAAAATGTCCGACTGCAACACACATTATTATTTTTTATAATATGCTTTGTAGCTTATATAAGTACTATTGAGTTATTTGAGCCTAGAGCATATAAATATAGATTTAATTTATAGCTATAGGTAATTATTATTAGTATAGTAAATAATTCTACTATGAATGAAGAAGATATTTGGAGTATAAGATATTTAACTAGATGAACAAAAAATGAAATGGATCAAAATGAATCTATTGCTAATACATTCATAAGTTTCTGAAAATAAACGATCTAACTATAACCGAGGAGGAACAACAATACAAACAATGCAATGTTCTTTTTTCTTCTCTGATGACATTGACATTTCATAAGTCTAAGTAATGAACTATCATGACTAATGGATATGCTCTACCCAACAGAATAGTTTAGACTATAGTGTTGTTCGAGAATTGTGATTGTGTAGACAGTAGAGCACATTTGAAATTTGTGAAGTAAACTTATAAATTAGTTAACTTAATAAGTTTAATAAATTAATAGTACTTAGTACACCCATAATTTATAACCATTTAGAAAATACTTTCGAACACTTAATGTAACTCTTAGATAATAACTATGTGTTATTTAGTAGATAGACAGATAATAAGGAACCGATCCTTAAAACTGTCATTCCTTTGTACTGTCAATTACTAGAACTGATTAAAAAAAGAAAAAGAAAGTTGAGTGAGGTCATCAACGACGCAACCTTTTAAGTATTAAAGGCCTGATATACAGGGCTGAACTGGACAGGACTGCATTCATCGGTCCTAAATAAGGAGTAACATAACAGTAACTTGGCTTATGCTACAGGAAGAGTCAGGGTGCCACTCCACTTTTCAAGTATATATATATTTTTTAAATCTTAGTTATGAAAAATGGCGGAACGAAACCGTGATACATAATTTCTTTTTCAGTTCGGTCTTAAGTAACTTTTTCTAGATCGATTTGGAGCGATATTTAATTGTTTTCAAATTTTTCGATCTCAATTTATAGAACGATTTTCTGCTCCATCCTGATTTATGAGTTCTACAAATATGGAATATGAAATACATATGGTAATATTGAAACCCACATGACGTCATCAATCATTCATAAATAGAATAGGTCATGACTGAATTTTAAATGAGTCCTTTCTTCTTTTTTTAGATCGAAAAATACCAATTTTTTCTGTGAAACCGAACTTCTTTAAAGAACCTAATCAGTTTGTTATACTAAAAACCCTAACAGTCTGAGACCAGTCTAGGATTTTCAAACCGAAAATCAAGTCTAATACATAGACGGGTTATAATAAATGGAGATTAATACATTGGGAGTGGATACGCACAGCTACTTAATTTTTTATACTTTCTTCTCGACTCCAGTGATCATCAACAATTCGACTCGTGTCAGTCCTTATTTATTTTCTCTCGTCGAGTCTTAGAACCGATCCTATCAGTCCTTGGGACGGGTGACTAGGACTGTCAGTACGAGAACTGATTAAAAGAGAATAAATAATGTTGAGGGATCTCAGGATTGAACTGGATTGAACTTTTCTAGTCAGTCTTAAATAAGGACCGACAAAACACTACTTCAAAGCTGTCATCGAATAGATAAATGAATACATAAGTAGAACAAATTGTATGGGTAATTCAATAAGACAATTGACCATTAAAGAGGGTTTTCTAGAAGAAGTGTAAGATGCGCAGAGAAACTTGTCGTAAACTTACTTAGAGAATAATAATAAGAGTGTTAAGACTTATATTTTGTAGATTTTTCCACCCCTTTTTTTATACATACAGACATAGAACATGGATCACACGATCCAAGATGATAATAGCAGCAATAATCATATCATTTTATTCCCCTCATTCTTCTTCCTCATAGTATCATTGTTTGTAGTATAAAAAGTGTAAAGTAATTTGGCCGTTTCGTCGTCGGACAGTCAATTTTTCTTTCTTACAAAAGAAATATATACAATACATACATATATATGATGGGGGAAGAAAGGGTAAGGGGGTCGGATCCCCGAGGGAATTTTTTCTCCTCTACTTCTTAACGAATTTTGAAAAAAATAAAATAAAAAGAAAGAACGAAACAGTGTAACAACTACTGAGTGAAGAGTATTATTATAACTTTCTTTTACTAGTCACTTATTATTAACCTATCATAATGATAGGTTGCGCGAGTCTTAAAGTTCCGTGGATTCTAATAGGAATTACAAATTCTTTGGTCATGAATTGTAAGAAGGAATTTATTCATGATTTTTGTTGTAGTTCTCTCATAAGATTAATTTGCTATCAAATATGAATGTAAAATATATCAAATTACGTAGTTTGTAACTATCCATGTAGTATTTGGGGTTGTATCAATCCATAAACTCTGTTATTTTAAGATGAAGATAAATTGTTTTTCTTTTTCTAAGATACCCTAATATTATACAATTATCTATTTGCTCTTATCCTGGTGTATGTCTTACCTTTTTCTTATGAAATATAACAATTATTACTTATATTATACCAACAATATATATATATATATAAACTGTATTTTTATCCTGTAATTTAATTAGTACGGGATGATAAACTTTCCCCCTACTTATTCTGCTGCTTATACCCTACCTCTGTCTCTCTTACTTTTTATTTTCCTGAGATGTTAATCCGAGCAATAATCTCGTGATATAAAAGGGGGAAGAAGAAAGACCATTAGTTAAGCTAATTTGAGTAATTTCTCATGGTAAAACCCCATATTATATATACATATATGAAGATACGTATTCATATCCATTATTTATTGAATAGATCAACGTTTATATAAACCGCATCAAACATACATTTTGATATATTTGGTTCTTTCGATAGAAAAAATTGATTGAATAGGAATACACTACTTAGAAGGGAAAATAGTTATTAAAGTAGACTCACAGTTTACAAGGTGTGCTCAAAAAGCAAGGTGACTTTTTGTATTTTTAGGGAAAAATATTTATTTATTCATTAAGATTTACGTTGTCCCTTCAAAGTAATATCCCTCAGATGCAATTCACTTGTGCCAATACTTTTTCGAATCATTGAAGCACTTCTCATATGCACTTTTCGGTATTCCAGTGATGCAGTCTTGATCTCCTCAATCGTTGCAAATCTCCGTCCTATCATAGGTTTCTTCAGTTTTGGGAACAAGAAAAAGTCACATGGGGCCAAATCTGATAAATATGGTGGCTGAGGCATGATGGCGGTGTTGTTTTTGTTCAAGAAATCTCTCACAAGCTAAGAGAAATGAACAAGGGCATTATCTTGATGCAAAAGCCATGAACTGTTTTTCTACCATTCCGAACGTTTTCTTCGTATAGCTTCTTAAAAGCGGCGGATGACTTCTAGATAATACTCCTTATTGACCTTAGAACCATATGGTAAGAGTTCCTGATGCACTACACTATGGTTGTTGAAAAAAAAAGTAAGCAAAACTTGAGCTTGGGCGTCCAGAGCGAGGCTAGTCATTAGCATCTTCCCAGCCATCTTGGAAGAGTTTGAACCACTCGTGAACACTTTTTTATTCAGCCTAGTTTCACCGTACGTCACTCTCAATATTTCAAGTGTTTTGGAGCCCTTAATTTCATTTTTGATACAAAATTTTATGCAAATACATTTTTTTTCAATGGGGAAACATTGCCAAACACGCAAAATGCTTCTAATCGTTATGCTTCTAACAAACATACTAAATATATTATATAGTGAACCCCTAAATAAATGTTTTTGGCACGTGTAATAACATAAAAATTGAGCATACCAAATGCACCTAGCCCCACGGTTAATAGAAATACAAAGTTATACCATAACGCGTGTTCGACTAATGTATGACTTCCACCACTCTTTTTAATATATACGTCATAATGTATGAGTGGTTGAGTGTTTTATTTTTCTTATCCAGCAAATTGAAAATTCTAGCAAATGTGACATCAATGACTCTGATTTGTCAAAATATGTCTGTTTTGCCCAGCAGTCAGTACGATACATTAAATTGAAAATTCTAGTCAGCCCGATTCCCTGATAATCTAACCTTGTATTTCTTTTAACCTTGCCTTGCCGAGAAATTTGAAAAGTCACCTAACTTTTAGAACATCCCACGTATGAGAAGTATCATTTATGCAGTTGCATAAAATTTGATCTAAAACGCCTGTCAACATTCTGTAGTTGCAACTCAGATAGGATTGTTTATTTTCTAAAGCTTCATAATTTTTGAAGAGAAAACATCTAAGCATAAAGTGATAACGAGTGTGCCGCTCATGAAAGACAGAAAGTCACAATGAGGGTTTGTTGTCAAATTATAATTGTAAGTTCTTGTTGGACTTGGAGTATAATTGAGGATCGACATCGGAGCAAAGTTGGACCCGGTTCAGATTCATCGGTTCTATCGGTTCTGGTCTAGGTTATTTTATTTCAACGGTTCGGTCTCGGTTCAGATTTATCAGTCTCTTTTTTCCTTTTTTTAAGTCTCAGTTTGGTAACAGGTACGCAAAATAAGGGGCGTTGCTATAATATTCGGCCCATGAAATGATAAGATAGGTACAACCCTTTTTGTACCTATCTTATATACAGAGTGCGTGGTGCCCCAAGCTCCAGAAGGGGCCCTGAAAACTAAGGGGTTGCTTACTCAATGGTTTTCAAAATGAGGGCAGGGAAAGAATAGGCTAGAGTCTACAAATATGTACATAGTAAACATGTTTCGTATAAAGGGGCTTCAGCTAAAAAAGTACTAGTGTAGGGGCCTTGGCATAGTAAAGTTTAGGATCCGCTTGAACTGCTAGACCGATAAGGGGCCAACTTTGCATCTGATTAATTCTAGCTTATATGTCGTTGCTATATAAGGAGTGGGATTTATGTGTATTTTCCTCTTCTCCCAGCTGCGTGCAGTTGATCTAATAAGAACACCATGACTGCTAAGCTGCTTTCCTAACATCATTCTTCAAATTGTCAGGATTACCATGTTAGTTTTTGCGGTTTCTATTATTTAGTATATTTTATACAAACCTTATCATTAAGTCAATACTCTTTTCCCAATTCATGATATCTTTTGACATTATACCGGCTGTGTTCAATGACTTTTTTATATGAATCCATTAAAATGGAATAGTTGTAAATGTTCAGTTGATTTAAAATGAAATTCATATTAAAAATAAGGGTGATTTGAATGTCGAAATGTTAGCACCTCCCCATCCCATGGTCACTAAACACATCACTGATATATTTGTGTTAGAGAGGTAACGCAAAAATGTACAGTTTATAATGTTGTTAGCTGTAGATATTTCTATTTCTTTTTCCCTTATCAGTGTTCTGAACGTTGATTGGTTGAATTAGAATTAACTCGTATTAAGTTCTAAGTATTTAACAAAAACAATTATTGAATAATAATTCCATACTTGGGAAGAATTAGTATATTAAATTAGCATTAGCATTATAAGTTTGAATTTTTTCCTCAATTGACTCTGCTCTCAAATAGCCAGTACAATTATAAAGAAATCTCTTTGTCGACAAACCTTACATATAGTCATTTTGCACGTCGTTACCTTTATCTATCACGCAACCTTTTCTCAAAAAGAAATAGGAAAAAGGCCCTATATAATCTGGTAGATAGCCAAATAAGTCATTCCTACCAATTGCAATTTATATCTTATGTACTCCCAGAATATCACTGTCGTATTATTTCTTCACCATTATATATGAACTAATATGTGTCATCGCGGATATCCCACATTTGATCAAGAGCCTACGAAATCACTAAATTAGATGACATGCGATAACAATAACTGCACATTATTTTAAAGAAATACAATCTTTCCTCTGATACTGTGGACATAGAAGCTGTTCAATCTTTAATTGCATATCAAGATCAAGTGTCATATAAACGTGATACATAATTGTCAAAGAAGTCTATTAACTCTGAACAATTTCAAAGAATGAAAGTGAACCTTGCCTCTCAACTTCTCACAACTTACGTCAGCGGAAAATTGAGTGTTCGTCTCTATTGGATCATTTGATACTAAAGATCTTAGAAAAACATGGTTTTGTGAACAAGTAGGGCTTTATTTTGACCTCACCACTTCCAGAAGACGCTCTGTTGCTCTCAGTATACGTTTAATGTCAAAATATAAAAATACCATGGATTTCCTTAATTCCTCTCGAGATCTTATTGAGAACTTATAAATTAATAGCTACTGGGTCGTGCCAAATGGATGTACAACTACTATAGATTAATTTTTCGAGCTATAGCGGTTGTTTTTTTTAAATTTCCAATATTTCACACGACAGCTGACCTTTTAAGCTTTTGAATGAGCTATTGCAATCGCCTCTATTATTTCTGTAAAAAAAATGGAATAAAAAAGAAATCAGATTGCATTTTTGATTTGCGCCGGTCACAGCAACCCTGAAATTTTCAAGATTGTTGGGATCGAGAGGTACACCGTCTACAGGGTCAGACATCTCATGAAAGAGGGGGAAAATCAAGCTCAATAGTGGAAGGCCAGGCAAACTGACACCAGAAGTGGTTAAAAAGGCGTTGGAGGCCAAGCTCACGATGCCCAAGGCCAAATTTCTCAAAAAGAAGTTAGTGGCTGCGGCCACAAAATGCTGCTAATTTGGTTCAAGACTGGGTACAGGTTGATGGAGGCCGACTACTTAGAGATCTTGAAGTTTAAGATACTCGTGTAGGTACTCAAGATCACCAACAAGTTGGGCAAGGCGTCCTACGTTTTCCAGCAGGATGGGCACCTGCCCACATAGCCAATATTGGCAAGCCTGGATGGAAGAGAACATGGAGTTTTGGCTTAAGAACTTCTGGTCTCCCAAAGCCCCAATCTAAATCCTTTGGATTACTGTATCTGGTGTCTAGTCGAGTCCAAAAACAGCAGATCACGCCACAGCAATGTCGCTGACCTGAAGTCCTTCGTGGAGAAAGAGTGGAAGCTCATGAGATTGCTTCGTCAATCCTGACAAATCTTTCCGATGAATTTATTACTTCTTGTCACACTGAAGCATTGGGTAAAATTGTAATTGTAAGCTACACTTTTAAAAGATATAGTTTAAACAAATTTATGATACAGAAAATAGATATATCATTAATATCCTTAACGATTAAACTCACAGTATCATTGTTATTTCTATGCAAATGACAAAAAAAACCCTAAAAATTAATCGTTTTTCGAGAATAATTGAACCTTTTAATACTTTAATTTAGCTAAAATTTGCTATATGTCTTGTCAATAATACCTTTTACCTCTAATTCTTACTTGTATTGATATTTTATTATTCTAAGAGTATGTACCGATTTTACCTATAAGTACCTTAGACAAAATTTGTACTCCTAATAAAGCAGTCATTATTGAAAATTCTTTCTCCGGTCTCTTGATCTCCGGTCGTATCTGTAGTATTTTAGGAACACTTCATCAAGTTTTCTTATCTAGCCAATATTCATTTTGAACTTTTTTAAAACACTGCCATAAATGAGCAACTCTACTATTCAACCTACAGGAGAAGTAAATAGTAATCACTTAAATAAGTATTACTACATATTAGAAATAAAACAGAAGTTATCCATAATTTGATATATTATGGATCAAACTTATTCTGGTTGTACAATAATGGAACTTAAGCGAGAACTCGTAAAACGAGGTACTAGGACTCATGGGAGAAAATTACTTCTGATTGGGCGTCTCTAATCATATGTTAGAAATGAGGATTTCGGAAGATCAGAAGTTCAGATTCCTTATCTGATTCCAATGACAAATTAGGAAAATTCATCTGAATTGAAAACTATTGTTTAATCTGACAAATCGTCTATTCCCCCTCATTTATCTATATTTTTAACAACAAAACGCCGTTAAAAAGCTTAGAATCTTAAAAATAGCCAAAAAAAACAAAAAACTTTATAGCCTTTTTCTGAAGGCTCTGAAGATGATAGAGTAAAACTACACCTAATGTAATTTAATACTTGTCAACGTTTCGGACAGGGTTATGTATTTTTCCTTAGAATAAACTAGAAACATAATCTATTAGCTGAAAACATAGTTTATAATATTTGAATCATGATTGTTCTCTAAAAAATTATAAAAGTTATTTTAAAACAAAAATATATAACCCTAATCATCTACGAAGGGTATATATTCTATATTTTTGATTGAGGTTACGTAAATCTTGAACATAATTCATATAAATGGTTATTTGTTACTTTTTATTTCAACCATCTCGTCTCCTCATTCCTGTTTAATCTCTTTTGGGTAGACAAATAACTACTATATATTTATACATGGACTTTAACCAAAACATAACCTGTAAATTAGGGCGAACCACTTCTCAAGCTACGTATTAGTATAAATAATTCTCATTTACCTACATTTCAATAAAATGAAATAAAAATTAGTTACAAGTATGAAAAATACTCAAGCTACATACTTAAATTCACAACTTATTAAAAAATTAATTAATAATACAATCAGTTATCATTAAATAAATATATATTTCAAAGCCAAATTAATATGATAGAGCTCATTTCTTCTCATATTTCAGCTTCTTTACCTAATCCGAAAAACTTTTTTTTTGCTGTTTTTATATGTCTCTTTCGGCTTTCATGAATTAAGTTATTAATCTCTTGACCAAAATGTTTGCTTTTGGTATTAAATAACTAAAATATAACTTGCTTCATATTTTGCAAACGGATGACCATTCTCACATTATCGATCAAGCACTAAAATAATCATTTTTTAAGTGCTGAATGAAGCTTTCAACAAAGAGATTTCGTGGGGTTGAAAGATTTATAGTATTCTTTATGTTCAATGGATTAAAAAATAGATCATACAATTTCCAGGGTTCCTGAATCAATATTAATAGTTCTTCTGACCATTTTATTAAGGATTCTCCCGAGATATGTTTCTTATATATACGAAAAATACAAGAATCATATACTCAAATGTTTTATTACATATAGTTATTATATTTATAAAATTATAGGTAATATTTTAAAGAGATATTACGGTACATTAAAGGCATTGAATTCAAATTTCTGGGATGAATTGAAATACCCGAGAGTGTTAAATGTAGTTTGAAAACTCCGTTCTATTCATTTGACTAAATTTGGCGCAATATTGTCTTAGAAATATAATTTCATAATTCTATAAATGTGGTGGTGAATTATGTCTACTTTAATTACAATTAGCGGTGTGCCTCCAAAGGATTAATCAGAATCATTTTTCATTGAAATTAACTACAATTTGTTGAAAATATATTCCATGTTCAATTTTGAGAAGAATTATTCTGGCTTCCTTTTGGGTTGACGTGCTACAACTATACAATTTTATTACAATGACTCAGTACTATTAAGAGTTGGTCATAAGTTATATATAACAGATTTTAATAATTAATTAAGACTTAATTCATCTATATTTACATATGGGATTAAGAGAAGATTGATATGATTGAACACAACGGATTTTAGTTCTGTGAAAATTAATATTGTAATGAAATTAATATGAAAGCGTTCTTGTTTTTTTACATTCAATTTAATTTAGCAATCTCATTTGGAGTATCCGACTTTTTTATGCCTCAAAAACTGTAGAGCTTCATTTAACAAGCACACTAGTGTATGGATGTATACTTTATAAGCCTGGCCCTACCTTATAATTGGAACGCTGAACGGAACAAAAATAATGGCTGAACAAAAAATTGAACGGAACCCCAAAATAGCGGAACACTTACTAGCCTGCCTTTGCACTACTTAATTAATTACTAATTATGTTAGTGTTGTCTGTGCTTCTTGATCTGGAACAACCAATTCATTAGTTTTTTATCATACTTTAATATAACTAAAGAGTTGAAGTTTATTTTTATTTAAACGCTTTATCTATGTCAAGTATTTTCCAATAACAATTTGTTGATAGTACGTATGTTTAGGTGTGGTGTTTGTAACCACTTTAGATTAAGAATGGACCATTCTTATAGTTATACATGTATGTACTATTACAATTCTAGAGTTGTCGGGATGGATCTGTTTATACAATATACATTTGCCATTGAACCTTTTATTTCTATCTCAGTGGAATCTAATGAGCTCCGATTAGTCTTTCATTTATTGATAGTTATATAATACAAAAAAGATCCCAAATAGATTCTACTTATAAAATTAATTAGGTATAAAAGAGCCACACTATTTTGATGACATTAAACAAGTTATATATTTTTTCTTTTGTGGAACTACCTACATGAAATGATACAACTAGAGTTTCCATGAATGAGAAGAGCATAATTAATCCTCAAAAAACTTTTATTACAAAACAGTAAACGAATAAATACTCCATAACTAACAGACAATATTAGTTTCTCGTTATATCAGTACTCAAATGTTCAGACTTGATAGTAAGGAAAGTACTTTCAAACTTTGTAGACGTTCTCTTGTTTAATTCATTTCTTAGCTCCATTTTTCATTGGACTTATCATCTAAAGGAAACCAACTAATATAAGAGTGTTAGTTTCCATTAACGGCTGAGGCCCACATGATGCAATAAATGCTAAAGGAGAAAATATTAAACATTTTCCAGGGGGAAAAAAAACCTCATACACTAAAATAGACACCTTTTTTATTTCGATGTCCTTGGCTTGAAGTTTTTTGCCATAATTCATTTTTTCATTTTCTATTTGAAGTCGAAGGGATTCGTGGGTCTCCTTATCTCTTTTGATCACTTCAGCTTGAAGGAATTCATAGGTTTCCAATGTTATTGTCTGTTCTAGAGCTGGAAGGGATTAATGGGCCTTCTCAGCTTTTTTGAGCTCTTGAACTCGAATGGATTTATGAGACACCCAAGCTTTTTTAATCTCTTGAGCTAAACGTAATTCGTGGATATCTTTAGTTTTTTGAGCGCTTCAACACGACGGAATTCATGTGTCCTCTCAGTTTTTAGGATCTTCCGTTCAAGTTCTTCCTTTTCCTTCACACATCTAACCAGAAAATCCACAAACTTAAAGTTTTCCTGTAGTTACAAACTCAAGGTATTTCATAATGAAGTTATCTGTACGGGGGAGTATTTCTTTGGACTGGGCAGCTATTTTTAGCTCACAATTTCAAGACTGGAAATAAATTATTAAAGCTAAGAATAATGAATATCATTAAAATCCTATTTTACCTAACAACAACACCGAGTAATATTCATTATGCTGAATATTTCTTTTCTTTTTTCAAATTTTTTCAAATCCTTATAAATAATCTTTATCCTGTTTTCTGATTAAATTTTTTCTTCCAGAGCGATATTTTTTTGAGCTTCTACTGCCGCCCCTGCATCTCCCCTGTAGTCTTAAAAAAATACATATAGTTATGAACAAATTCAAAAAGAGCTCATGAATCAAAGTTTTATTATCAGAACATTTGACAACAAAAAGGGTTGGAGAATGCACATCCTTTTTTAATGCCATCCCACTCACTAAATTTTTAGTTGCATCCCTCCAGAGAAGCTTGCAAAGTTGAAACGAAATCCTATAAGAGCCTCAATAGCTTCTGTCAGATTTCTTACATTTGATTTTATACACTGCTCTGGTTAGTGATGATGTTTAATAATGATATCATTCCTCTTGTATTTTTTAATATATGAAAACGTTACTGAAAAAAAAAAAAATCTCACCCAAATACATAAATACTCAAATGAATACTGATAAACTGTAACTGGCCGTTTTTGATGTTATAATTGCGTTATATTGCTAGAGCAATGTACTAATAAAGTTCCATTTGCATACATAGTAGATTCAAATTTATGAGTACTTTGTATATTTCACCCGGTCTGTAGTAAAATTGTCAAGCGTTGACAGGTCCACAGTTAGAAAATGGTTGAGGAACACTGTTGTAACAGACACCAAAATTAAGTTTAGATCGGTTATGTTATGCACAGTGTCTTAGAAAATGAAAGTCTGGTCAGCATGCACGCCATCTAAAGAGAAAAATATGAACTAATTACGTAAAACCCTAAGCTGATATAAATGAATCAAGTAAAACCGAATCAAATACTTAATTATTTACAAAATTAAATATATTTATAGAAAATAATATACAAATAAACTGAGGATTTACAAATTAAGAATCAATCTGCCCTATTTGTAAGCTTTTGCTCGCATTAACTGCAACTAAGACATTTGAGGCCGCTTCAAATTATATATTTTTATCTCTACAATAAAAGTCTAGCTTGCAATTAATATTTTTTTACAATTTTACCCAATGCTTGAGGGTGACAAGAAGTAATACATTCATTTGAAAGATTTGTTAGGATTGACGAAGATATCTCATGAATAGGATTGTTCATCGTACATATTCTTGGATTGTAGCTTTAAAATATATTGCTAGCTTTGAATAATCACTACAATAAATTAAAGAGTTTTCCCAAAAATACTTTTCTTTAGAAAGTAAATTTAAAGAAGAACAATTATTATAGTTCTTAGTATAATACTTTAAACATTGGAAACATGAAGACTTGATAGTTCTGCGAATGCAATAACCTTCCAATTGAGTTAAAAATAATTTTTGAGGTATTCGAGTTCAGGCAAACAAATAAAAAAAATTGGTTATAGTTCACTTCCACTTTTTTAGGAAGTTGTTGAGAGATATCCTCCAGATCAGTGAGGAACACGGAATCATCAAGTTGATAGCACTCAGTATCTTTCCCAGAGATGTACTGTGACAAAGTCACTAGTTTCAGACAGTTTTTAAAGTCCTTTACATTTGGTGTAGGATGTTTTTCTCTTATACAGGGGAACAAATTCTCAACGCATTCTTGAGTAAAGCAGCTACATAACAAGCAATCAAATTTATGACGTACTTAAAATCATGCCTTTTTGGATTGGGTTCCATCCATTATAGCCAATAATTTGTATGTTCTCAAAAATATTTCAGGGGGAATAAAGAAAATTCATGGTCACTTTATATTTTCACATTAAACTGAGAGCAACAGAGCGTCTTCTGGAAGTGGTGAGGTCAAAATAAAGCCCGACTTGTTCACAAAACCATGTCTTTCTAAGATATTTAGTATCAAATGATCCAGTAGAAACGAATATGAAATGTGCTTTAATTGTTATCGCATGCCATCTAATTTAGTGATTTCTTAGGGTCTTGATCAAATGTGGGATATCCGCGATGACACACATTAGTTCGTGGGATGAGAGAGGACTAGGAAAAGGGTTAAGGATATTGTCTTTCTTTAGCACTATTCCGAGCTCCCTCTTTATCTATATGGACCCATATCACTGGTTATCGACCCAACTTTCAGACCAATTATTGAAGCTGAAGTGATAATTTCTGCTTCAATTATAAAAGTAACTTTCTTCGGGTCGAATGAGTTTCTATTAAAATAGAATGCTACAACTTGTTTCCAACTAGTTTAAATAATTTTCAACATGAAACACAAAGCATGAGTTGTGAGGACATCATTTTCATTCATGGAGGAATATCCTTTTAGTGATTGTCCATCGAACACAAAGCCAGACTTTGTGGTCATTTCATCGAATACTGAAGAACAATGGTGTTGATAAGGAAGGAAACATCGAACTTTCTCCTTAAAATATAAAAAGACTGTAAACTATATATATTTTACATTAAATTTAAAACTACTTTCTATAAAGTAATTACGTCTTCTAAAGTACCAAGATCGAAGTCGAAAACTTACAACCGTCTTCTCAATGTCCTTAAACTTGGTAGAGGAAATCCTTTTCGAAGTAGCGTCTCGTATCCTGTGGTACCACAATCAGTTCGTAGCTGCAATGCTTTGAATGGTTTAATTGAGGCAATAACAATTATTTCCACTTCGTTGTGATACAGAATATGTCAGAAGCGGAGGTGGTTGGCTGTAGTGAGGCAAACCACTGAGAGGATTCGTGGAGTTTGGTTCGTAATCAATATCCAGCCGAGTTCTTCTGACACATCCTGGATCATGAAGAAGTGTAAATCATGCATGCTTACAATAATAATCTTTCATGTGGATTGATAATTGATAAAGGAAGGAGATTGTGGAAGTGTTTAGCCCTTCTTCCAATGGAATTGCTGGCGTGTTTGTTTATTTTTCTTACTATTTTTAAAAATATTCATAAATCCCTCGCAGCTCCCAGAAAATATAATTTTTGGAAAAAAAATTCAAATATTAAATTTTTTCGATTTTTTCCCAGCTTTTCACAACAAATTTAAAAGTACATATATTTCAAATATTAAATTATTTGGAAAAAAATTACTAGCTATACACAAAAATTGATTTTTCGAAAAAATTTCAGATATTACATTTTTAGTTCTTTGCTTTTCTACATAATTTCCCCAAATGACCTTTTTTAATAGAATATAAATGTGGCTAATATAAAGTTTGGAAATATAAAAACTTCAAGTGCGATACGCTGCCTCTAAACATGGATCAGTATGACTCAAACTTGATATTTCTTCATTTTCCCAACATTTCGTCAAATAAAAAGCAAATTTAAGAGACATATATCTAATATAAAACTATAGGAAATATGTACACTTTTAATTTAATTTCATATCCGAAAGTTTTTTCTTCTCTAAATCGGACGATAAGATAAAGTGCTTCCAAAAAGTGATGATATCATTGTCATCCTGCACATTTTTTGACTTTTCATGTTGTCGTATATTCCAGGCAAGGGGTAGAACTTCTTCCCAATCAATACTTTCCTTTTGAAGGAGCTTTAATATATCTTCAAATATGACGGGAGCATGATATTTTTGAGGAACTTCCTTCTCATCTTCGATTTCATCGAGTTCCATGCTTATAAAATCCCTGAAAAGTATGGAGATCATATCGTCTTTCTTTTCAATCCCTTTGAAAACATCCTCCTTTAAAGTAAATTTGGGATTACATAGTGTATAATAAAGAAAAAATAATAATGTTCAAGTTGTTAAAACGAGAATAATTTAGCTCTTATCTAAGAAAATAAAAACTATTTTCGACTTGTGATCGAACACTTGCATATTATAACTCAGTCTAAGTATATTCGGTATATTTGGTAAGTATATTCGGTATATTCGGCTAGCTTTCATCATTGGGGGAGGGGGGGGTTAGGTTAGACCCAATAACTATCAACACTGTAATATAAATATAAAAAATGTGAGGCTGTTGTTTAAGAACAAAACTTGAGCGCCTACGATAACTTTGTTGTTTAGGTGGCTAGCCAAAAGTGTATGGCGTCAGTTAAAAAAATGGAATCTACCCACTATCGTGGGTGTCCTTGTTGCTATCCACAATATACGATACAATTTACAAAATGCAAACTTCGTAAAGCTGGATAAGTCTTCTGTTTTGAGAGTCAGTAAGGAACTGGAAGAGTCTGGAGGTGGTTATGAATCAACAGCAAAGCGTGCTAATCACACAAAGAGGTCATTTTTTTTTTACTTTTAAGGACGCAGTATTTGACTTCCATGCTCAGACCTCAACTTCATGTACTTCTATGTGTGGGGCACAGTTAAATGACACACTAACATATCCTCCTTGAGCTGATGTCCAGGATCCGGGTGGAATTCTGAATTTGCCAAAGGATACTGTTATAAACACCTGCTCCCATAGATTCTAGGCCGTTATTGACGTCAAAAAAGATAATATTGAAAATAATTTTTTTTTTATTGGATTCGATTAAAATCAAGTGATTAGTTTAGGAGAAAATTCATTTAAAAACCGTGTAGGTTGTAAAATAGAGGTCGCACCCCCAAAGTGGCTAGCGACGCCATTGGTAATGGGTACGCATTATAACTGATGGAGTTTAATAGGCGAAAATATTAAGTTTCCTTAGATATGACGACACAAACTAAGATATTTAGGACTTACTTTTGATGCTCTTTTAGCCTGAATCATTATGTTCACTATGCTTACTAGTGGATCAATAACCTCCTTTAAATCCGACGCTGACTTTCTCAAGATCTCCAAGACCAATATTTGATTTATTTCTGCTATATTGCTTCGTATATTTTCCAAAGAGTCTTGAAAGAACTTTCCTTCCTTTACGTTCGAAAGGATATCTGACATTTTATTCAGGGATAACTCTGTGCCTATACAAAAATACAAAATAAAATTAATTTTTGTGAAACATTAAACAACTTGATTTTAAAAATAATAATTATATAAAGTAGTTTTGTCCAGCATTGCCCGAGACATTAAGAAATGAAAAATAATTAAGAATTAACCGTCTTAAATAAAAATATGGACGATGAACTTACTCAGCAAACATTAAGTTGACATATAGCCTGATATCTGGAAGTAGAGGGGAAACCAGGGTTGTCATGTGCACAGTATTTTAAAGCTATACGTCAGCGTTACTAAGCTACAAATTGATTCGTATTTGTACTATTATTTTTTTTTTTTAATGTTCCTTTAATTGGTCAGATGGAGTTGCACTGATTAAGTATAAGTAAACATTATAGTATTACAATTACTCCATCTGATCTAGGAATCTTTTTAGTGAAATCCATATACAGAAAGTATATTTCTTTTTCTAGGAATCGCATGGGCGCGAACGCACATGAAATTCAAGAGAATAACTCTTGATCGCGTTGTCCATGAGCTACGGCAATTTTAGATTTCAGTATTCTGTTTCACTAATTCTCGCAGTATTTACTCTTAAAAATTGAAATTAATTCCATAATCAATGTTTCCACGCAATAAAATAAAAATTAGTGTCTTTCAAGGATAATTACAGTACTTCTTTTGAAATTTTCTCTAAATATAACCGTTCCCAAGAACCCATCACCTATTTCAATGTTTTGAAAAGTATCTGATCCATTCATAAGATTTTATAGTGCCATTTTTAAATGAGTTGAATTGACATTTCGTAAAAATTGAATGGAGTAGCGTAAGTACGATATAGTTCATAGTCTCACAACCCCAAACATGGGCTGCTAATAAGGCTCTATACATTAAAAAAAAAAAAAAATAGAGGGGGTCTATGTATATAGCTGTAAACCCGTTATACTTTAAAGCTTTGTTATACATAGTTAAGAAATTCCATTAATAAAAATTGGGATTTTAGCAAAAAACTAATTATCATTAGACACGATGGATTATTCATACTAGAAAAGACAGATGAATTGACGAAATAGTGCATAATATAAGGCAAGAGCATAATTCTATCATTATTCCAACAGAAAACAAACATTTAATGCAGTATAGTTAAAAATATTACATTTAATGTTGGGCTTCGGTCTGAAAGACCGCAGTGGACCGAACTAATTTGGTTTTTTAAATACGTTCGGTTTTGACCCTTATAATAGAACAATTTGGTATACACCGGTCTCAAAGGAAATTTGCTCTTGACCGCTGCCATAGATGAACTGTGGATGACGTTAGTTTTATTTCAAAATGGTGAACATCGACCAGCAATGATGTTATATGAATTAAATGGTTGAATAAAACATATTTGTCAAATTGGGATAGAGGAGAAAATTAGCCCATAGTGGTGTGTCAGTCCTTATTATTCGGTTTAGTCAAGTCCATTATTTCTTGGGACTACTACTTAAAGCTTGAGAAAAGATAGGGACATTATCTTTATGATCCTATAATTATCTTTTAATCGTTTTCCAATGACAAAAGAGGTACACAAGCTTAAAGAAATCAAGAGTTCAGGTTATATAATTATCCATATAGATTATACATCACAAACTCCACCTTATAAATAAAATTGTGATTGAAATAAGTTATTTCTGCGTCATAGACATCAAGGAAACTGAATCACTCTTATCAATGAAATATTTTTCTTAGATTAAGAGACGAAGCGAGGTTGACTTAAGAAGAAAAGGAGTTTATAATTTCAATGAAGGATGAGAATTGTTTATGTTCCTGACTTGTGCTTTTAGTGGATTATTCTGTCTTTTTATAGAACTAATTAGTTCTTACAGCAGTATACGATTATACCGTAGAAGATGTGGAGTAATTTTTGTATTTTTAAGTATGGAGGCAATGATTCACGATGTCAGAAGTCACTATCACAGACCTTGATAAGAAGGGGCATCTACGCAATGAACGATCTTTCCATTCAAGAATATGAGATCCACCGAGTGAGGCACACAGAGACAAGATCCTTTCAAAAGAACATGAAGAGAGGATCAGAAGACGTGTGGTTAGGATATCCAAATGGAAAATATGAACACCTATGGAAAATGGATAGATGCATATCCAATGAATTACAATCCAGGCAAAGGGGGAACTTTTTGAAGGCATTTGACTAATAAATTTAATTATATTCAAGACTGGACTGAGGTAAGCGAAAACTTTTCTTTATCAGAAGGAGATGTTGTACAAGAATTAGTAATAAATAATGGATAAAAAAAGAAGAGAAATGAAACGCAACAACTGCTTTCCTTTTCTAATCTCAAAAAAAGTAACTTACTTCACCAAACACGTCCATCCTTAAATTCGGGTACATCCTAGTAATAGATAAATAATATATATGGACTTTTCTTATGAGATCAATTCAAAAATGAGTTTAACCTTCATATATGGGCGTGGTTATACCAAATTGACAAAGATATATAGCGTTTTTGGGGAGGATTTTTTTTTTAAATTATAGTTCATACTTTCAGCTATCCTATGGGATACTTTTAAACTTTTTGAATGTATTAGTCTTGAAGCTATGAGCCTCTGAATAAAAAGCACCTATTTTCAACTTTAAACAAAGATAACTTGAGTTATAACTTATAAGTATGATGCAGACATTTTAAAAGTGGTTTTATAATTTATTTATAATTGGCTTTATATGTAATATATTTACATATAAAGCCCCTATCTTTAACAAAGAGGGCTTAAAACAGCTTTGAACCTAACCCTCCCCCACCCCCTAAATAAATGTATAGCCTTTTTCTGAAGGCCACAAGGCTATGAGATAAAAAATAAGGCCATATTTGTAATCAGGGGATCAAACTGTACTAAGTTGAGCTTATACTGTTTTTGTACCATTTTTGCTGTTGGACAGTATTTATTATTATTTAATAAAGATCCTCTATTAAAAGGTTGTTTTAATAGGTGTTTTTTTGCCATTTTTATAACTCATCATTGACATTATTATCGATTTCAATTCTCGAAAAGTTTCAAAATATCCAAATTTCGAAGAAAAAAATAGTTGATTTATTTACTGTGTGTAATGTTTGTTATCAAAACTAATGTATTATTTTTACACTTCCCTCTTTTTTACTAAAAATTACATATTTTGTATTTCACAAGCCTTCCTCAAAAAATAAGCATAAAAAAAGGCACAATATTAGTTGTTTATAGTTAGCTTATAAGTAGAGTTGACATTTTTGTAAAGAAACAAAGGGTGCGAGGTGAAAGTGGAAGTGAAAGATAGGGTACTTCTGAATAAAGGCCCTTGTTAATATCAGCTGCCTGTAATATGATTTTTTTTTTGTTTTTTTGGGAGGGGGCGGGAGAAAATGAATTACTGCTATAAAGAGGAGAACCTTTTATATTTAAAATAGCATCTATACAGGGAAAATATTATAATTACTTTTAACTTCATATATATTTTATTTTAAAACATTTTTAACAGACCTACGACCTTCAAAATAATGAACAAAAAAAACAAAAAACAAAAACAGAGCACACAACAACCGTTTTCCGTATAAAAATTTCTAAATATATTTTTTCATTATAAACTACTCAACCCTACTTATTACTATAGAAGGGATCTTTATAAAGAAAAAATAGATTTACAAATCAGAAAAGGAAAAACAGTTGATGTGTGTGCATAATAAAATTAATATAAAGAAAATTGAGAATTATTATCGCTACAAGTTTTTATTTTTTATCTTTCAGGGCAACCTTAGGATTATATTTTAGGCTTGTTTTTTGTTTTTTTGTAAATAAAATTTTTTCCCTGTAGCATAATTTGGTCGAATACACAAATTATTATTTTTTAAATAAATCCTTAAAAATTTAAAAAATCCCTATTTTTTCATTAAATTTAATTTTATATTTAAAAAAAAATTCCTTCATATTGGGTTAGGGAACTGAAGCTCCCCCATCCCCATTGGGCAACCCTGTCATTGCACCTTTATATATACATCAAATCCAATATTTCAGACATATTTCATTGAATTGAATAATCTTTATTTTATTTTTGACACCTACAAAGGCTTAGAAAGAGTAAATTTGTTGATAGAAAATTATGAAAACTCGTCGAAGAATACAAATGTAATCCACATTCTATTTTGAAAAAGGTTATTCTAGTTTGCTTTTTAGTGTTGAATCGATTAATTTATTATTATATTAGTAACAACATCCCCAGAAATTATAATCATGTTCCGTCACTGCTAATTAAGCGTAGAGTAATCCACGTTTGGAATACAGAACCTGTCACTTCCGGTAGTGGAAGAAATCATCCCAAGATATTTTGACCCGTAATATATTAGAGCGTTTTTAAGTAAAGTCAACATTGTTAATACCGGCCATTTTGTGGCCTAATCAACCAAGTTTTCCAACTAACAAACCCTTTTTTCATTAATATAAAGGAAAATAGTGAACTATGTATTGAATATTAAAATGGGGTCAGCAAATAAAAGCACTTCAGCATTTGGGTCAATCAAAAATCAATCCCTCTAATACATATTTTTATTATATATAAAACACCTGTTAGTTTGGGCGTTTATCAACAACAAACTTTGGTTTCAAGTTTTAACACACGTACAACATTCGTTTTATTATAGTTAAGACACTAATATTTACTAAAAAATATGTCATTACAGGGGCGTCCTTAGGATTATTATTGGGGGAGCTTGGTTTTGGAATTTTTGGAAAAAAAATCCAATAATCAAAATTTCTAAAATCCATAACTACAGACAAAAAAAATTCTAAAATCCATTACTATACACAAAAAAATTATAAAATCCACAGTTATTCACTAAAAATTAAAAAAACAATTCTAGTAAAAAGCAAAAATTCCTTAATTAGGAGGGCAACAGCCCCTCCAACCCTCAATCAGCTCATTATACAATCGCACTTCCATAGTAAAGACAACTATTACCATGGAAAAAACAGGATATTTTTCTCTAATTATCCGTTCTTAATCGAAAGGGATGGGAATATCTAGTCATTTTCTTAGGATATATTACTATTGACATCAAGTAGTATTTAATGCAGATATTAAGTAATTCATTATTCTTAAATTCAACTGATGAAGTTTCATAAAGGTTTATAGGAAATAAAACTTTCCATAAAAGGATTGCACCTTGTATACACAAATATGTTTGAAAAATCTATCTCTAACATTTTAAAAGGAATATTTATTGGCGACCTCTCTAAAGAACTTCATTGGATCCTTGATTAAAAACCTGTTTTAATTAATTTCTTTAGTGTCTGTTACTAACAAGTTAATTGATTTATAAAACAAGCAAGTTGTAAGTAAAAAATTAAAAAAATGTATTGAAGATAGTAAAAATAATTTGTCCTACGTTTTCTCAGGGGCATCCGTAGGGGTCCCCAATTAAGAAAGTTATGATTTTCACAAGAATTTTTATTGGTCAGGGTAAAAAATTTTACGGGAAAATAGGGGTAAATTTTTTTTAAAGATTTCTTTTCTTAAAAAATGGTCATTCAGGCAAATTATGCAGGAGAGCAAAGAATGTAATATTAGAAATTTTTTGTGAATAGCTATTGATTTTTAAATATTTGAATTTTTTTTTCCAAAAAAAATAATTTTCTTTGAATAGGTATGGATTTTTCATATTTCATCTTGAAAAAATTTAATATTTGAAATTTTTTTTTCCAAAAAAATATAATTTTTTGTGAATAGATTTTTGAAATTTTTTTCAAAAAAATTTAATATTAGTAATTTTTTTCCCTAAAAGTTTCATATTTCAAATTTAATCTTAGAATTTTTTTGCAAAAATTTTTTTATTTTTGGATTATTTTTTCAAAACAATTCCAAAAACTATGAGAAGAACTTTAATCATTTATATATGTTAAGGTGTCCCATAAAATTTAAATTAATTTTTTCAAAAATGTAAACCCTATTTTTTTTTCTATTTGATCTCAGCTACTCAATTATGAAAACAAAATTTCTCTAAGACAACGATAACAGGTGCCGGTGAGAGCTTAAAGTCAAATTTGATGACTTCATTGTAGGGTGGACCGGATAATTTGCATTCAAATAAAGATTACATAAGAAGTACTTATTATAATTATATTTTAACTCATTTTACTATTATTAAATAGATGTATGTCTGTTGTGTAAAAATTTGCTTTGTCTAATTTTAAGTATCTCCAAGTAATTCAAAAGACGTGTTTCAACTTTATCCGGCCCACCCTACTCTATATAGAGTGATTATGTTGAGTTTATCTTTCAGAATTTATAAATAATATGACTCGATTTCGTATATTAGGATTATTTTTCCTTAATAACGCAATAAATTAATGTTTTTGGATATACTTTCTTTTAATTGTTTTATTTTACATTCAGGATATATCTTCTTGTCTTCATGAACGTAACGTAACGTAATAGAAATTACTCTTGTTCCTCATCCGCTGTAATTAAATCATAGAAGTCTTTCGTAAACTTTTGAAATATATCTCATCCGTAACATTAACTGCTGTAAGAATTGCCAATTTTTATCGGGCTCCAATCCAAGCAGAATTACTATCCCATAAAGATGGAGCTTCACGAAGAAAATAGTTTTCAAGTTTGGAACGGGAAGTCAGTATCTCGCTTTTAACCGATATGAAGTAACATATATTTTTTATCTTAAATCAAATTTCATATATTGACAGACAAGTTGCTAATGAAAGAATAAATAAAGTTATCACTAGATTGAAAAACATTCACGCACCAAACTAAGAGCCATCAAATACTCCATTCGATGCGACCTATCGTTAGCCATGTCCTGATATATTTTCATTATTCAAATGTACGACCATTTTTCTTCAGCTTCCTTAGTCAGATATAAATGATTATAATATTGTTTTTTCTATTTTTTCGTAAGCTTTCAATGGTTTTAACAAGCATAAATCATTATATGGTACTTTGACTGCTAATACACATTGAAGGCAAGGTTTAACGTATATTGCTACAATCAATTAACATATATATAACAACACTATTTTATTGTCTTTATTTATTTTAAGGTTGTAACTTATTAAGGATATTTTCAGAGTGTATAATTGGTCTGGCCATCCAACGAGCTTGGTGCATGGCACCGGGAGGTCTATTTTTTTATTATTATCTCCACCTAAAAATATAATAGATACTTCTATGAGCTCCATGTAATCATCTTTCACAGTTTCTTTTGATAGTTCACTGTGATAATATTCTAATAAATCTACAATTTCCGAAAGGGATCAGTTACTTTGTACTAAGGATTGTAAGGAGTCTATTTTGAAGGTATCTCTTTTTTCCCCCAATAATCTTATAATTTTTTAAAGAAAAGAATATTTGGACTTATTTTTGAATTTCACTTCAAAAACACTTTTTAAAATTATTTCATGATAACGACAAGTAAATAAAAGCCTTTCTCTTTCAATTTTTGCTCCAGCAGCATAAAGGTACCATAAAGACGACCAGTATTTGAAGCTGTGGTTTCACAGTTCAGATAACTTGCATATTTTATTTGAGTTCCCAGTCTAAGATTGCTTTCCATATGTAAAGAAAATGGGGAAACTTTTTATTTCATCTTCCAGTTATTCAAAGAGGCAGTAACTTTCCATCCCTAAGTAAAGCTACATCTGGTACTTTGTTTTAAAATCAATTTTTATGGAGTTCCCCAATATTTTCTCCGATCACAACGTATCCTTTGGATAGAAGACTTACTAATAAGAAATTCATGAATATTCAACCCCAATGAATCAATAGTTGCTTCAAGAATAAAGACTATATCTCTCAAACTTAATTGACAGCTACTAAGTTTGGAGTAATAAAATCTTTCTTAATCATTTTTCGGGTTGTTATTTCATGTCAAATTAGTTTGAACTTGTTAAATTTAAATAAAAAAGTCAAACAGACTCTATAATATCTTGGAACTCTTAGTTTGTAATTGCCTTGGAAGTTAAAATCAAACAAGGTCACAACATTTTTCTAATTTGAAATTTAAATGTAATATGTAACTAACCTCCCTGTCTTCAAAATATACTTAGACTTAATGGAATACTGTTATGATGAATAAAAAATGTATTATCTATTAATTCTGAAAGATAAACTCAACATAATCACTTTATATAGAGTAAGGTGGGTCGGAGAAAGTTGAAACACGTCTTCTGGATTACTTGGAGACACTTCAAATTAAACAGACCAAAGATTTACACAACATACATCCATCTATTTACTAATAGTCAAATGAGTTAAAATACATTTATGATAAGTAATTTTTGTGTAATCTTTATTTAAATGCAATTTTCCCGGTCCATCCTACAATCAAGTCATCGAATTGACTTTAAGCTCTCACCGGCACCTGTTATCGTTGTCTTAAGGTTTTTTTTTTAAATATATGAGTAGCCGAGTTCAAATAAAAAAATGGGTTGTATGCATTTCAAATTTTTTTATGTAATGTCTTGGGACACCCTAATATAAATATATAGAAGAGACTACTTAAGGATTACATCTAAAATAAACATAGAATGTAATATTTTATATTACAAATTAACAACTACTATTGACACTTATTTTTCATTAATATAATTTTGAGGAGGAAGAGATATCGAACAACACATGGGATATAGTAACTTCATTGAATAACTTTGAGACGTTCAAAAACAGTACTTCCACGTTTATGTGATTTGTAGTTGTGGGTCCTGAGAGTCTTCCTGGTCTTAAATGTCGTATCGCAGATGGAGCAAATAAAACCCTTTGTAACGATGTGCCTGGCCTCAATATGATGACGTATTGATGGCTGATGTTTAGTGATAAAGTTACATTTTTTGCATTGAAATCCTTTTCCCATTATTGGCTTGCAATAGTGTTGACGAATCTCTCGATTTAAGGCTTCAATAAACTCTTGAATTTAAAGAAATAATGCTTGGAGGATGATTAGATTAATAGTAAATCAAATAAATACAAACCTTTGCTGCGATTCGATGAAATATCTATAGCTTCATTATTCGTTACCATTAGTTCAGGTTCATTTTGAGTAAATTCTGAATCGTTGCTCATATCCAGGATATAACAGTCTTCATTTTTTGTATTAGGTACAGATTTGGAGAGGAAATCGTTTATATCATCATTTACGACGGAAAGATCACGGGAATCATGAGGTGTGTATGGATTGGAAGAAGCAGTTGAGAAGGAGGAGGTCTGAGATTCACATCTTTTTTCGGATAGAGGATCATTTGAGAGACCCTCAAATTGAAACTCTTCAGCAACAGAAATGAAATCCTCGAGTTCCTCTTGAATCACACTCACTTCTCCATAATACATAAAGGAAATGAGTAATTCTAAATGGTTAAAGTTGATCCCTCTCAAATAAATTAGGGGATGTGTTTGGAAGGGAGCGGATCCAATGATGGAACGAAAAACAGGGGAACATGCACTAAGAATCACCTTGTGAGCCTTGATCATCTTTGATCCAGATATGAGCGTCACATCAAAGAGTTCTTCATTTTGACGTAGATTAAAAAAACCTTTCTTGAAATTGGATTCATAACCATTCCATAGAAGACAGAGGCGTTCAACGGATCCCATTGTTGATATTTTAATTATGTTTACAATTTGAATTAATAAGTATATTTTGAATATAGGAGGGTATTTGGCGTTATAGGCTTTCATTGACGTCACAAATTGAGAAATTATAGTTGTTTTTTTAAAATTTATACTAGCCGGTATCGTGAGATAGATCCTGCAGATCAGACATTACAATTAGAGAGTACTTTGGTACTAGAGCGCTCACTTCTCCGAGCCTTCAATAGGGAAGAAGAAAAATTCAAACGGAGGACATTAAATTGTATACAAAACCTTATAAGCATGTTCGTATTTACATCAAATTAGTCAGGCTGGAAACAACTATGTATGAGTTGTAAAAAATATGTATGAACTTAAACAAGTGGTATACTACTTGAACCGTAGGTTTCCCCCCAAAGTTGTGATCATTATTCTATAAATCATGAGGAAGGAAAATCTATTTATACTGTGGATGATTAATTTTATATATTTAATGAATCATAACGAGTCCACGACATAGGCGGGACCATTGGGGGGGTATATCAAGGGACGTGAAAATTGTAAAAATTAACGTGAAGATGCATTTATAAAAAGTATATGGTGGTAACCTGAAAGAATATTAGTACTCTTATTAATATCTAATTGCCACTAAGAGGGGCTACATTAATGATTCAGAGAGCTCAGACACGTATCTATTTATAGTAAGTATTAATTTTATTGAAATTCTATTGTTAAATAATAAATTATATATTGTTGAATTTTAAAGTTCAAAGTGTTCGGATTGTCAGGCACTATTCGCTAGACAATTTTCAAATCTCTAGGTATATAACACCTCACTTCTTTTCAATTTATATATTAACAACATTCTTTTTAGTAAATTTTAACTTTTTATAATTGTTTAAAATGCACTTTAATTGTGGATTTTTCGAATTTGTTTAGTTTACTAAATCATTCACTTTAAATAGTTCAGGATTCCTTTTATTAAACGACCTATTGTTTCGTTTGAACATATTTCAGAAAAATAAAAGCAATCATATTAAATAGACAAATTTCCAGCATCTCTTAATACAATGGTTGTCAGACTACGGCTCATGGGCCACATCCGGCCCGACATGCTCTTATTATTATTATTCCCTTTAATTTCGAATTAAAGTACTCTCCCTTCTTCCATAGATCTCAAATAAAGTCATGAATACTCATCTTTCTGTTAAAAAATATACCTATGCATATGAGATAAATCGAAATACTTCATGAAGAAATTAATAAAAAGTTCAGCAGGAGCATTGTTACTTATATTCATTAGTAACCAAAGCAACTGAGAGTGGCGCCATCTTGTGGGGAAATAATACAACTCCCTGAATCATAATATTATAAAATAAAAAATCGCATATGACTATGTCTATTTTTCTCATGTAAAATTTTCAAATTTCTTCTGAGGATCGGCTACATTTTAAACAAGCTACAGACTATCACAGCACCTTGCGGATAATATATCTGATATGTTCCTTGGCTGCAAGGTTCATATTGTAGTCTTATGATAATATGCATACATATGTCGTTCCGTACAAAGTTGTCATTGGTAACACTATCCAACAAAATCACACTTTCTTCTATGCACAAGAACAGTATAACGTCACCTTAGTACATCCCCTGATTCCTAATATGGTCTTATTTTTTCTCTCATAGCCTCGTGGCCTTCAGAACATGGCCATATATTTTTTGTTATTTTTGGCTATTCTTAAGGTTCAAAGCTGTTTTAAGCCCTCAGTGTTGAAGATAGGGATAAATTATGTAAATATATTTTAAAGCTAAATGTTAAGAAATTCTAAAACCATTTTTAAAATGTGTGCATCATACTTTTAACTCGAGTTATCATTGTTAAAGGTGGAAAATAGGTGCTTTTTGTTCAGAGGCTCATAACTTCAAGACGAATAGATTCAAAATGCTTAATAGTATTGCATTTGATAGTTGAAAGTATGAACTTTAATTTTTATAAATAACTTCCTCAAAAACGTTCTATATCGTTGTCAATTTAAGGTAAGGCCAAGGCAATATTTCAAGGGAAAGACTCATTTTTGAATTGATCTCATAATAAAAGTATTCTTATGCTCCAGCTAGAAGAGATAGAAACAAAGACAGAGAAGAAGAAAAGAGATAGAAACAAAGAGAGAGAGAAAAAGAAAAAGGATTTGCTCCGAGGACTCCCTTGAATGTCCGTTTTTTGGAATCCCTTACTCACTACGGTTGTACAACGAGTCCTCTTGTGTCCATGAAGCTTGAAATAATTCAGTTATACAGTTTGAGACAAGAGGGTTAATATTTAAAATACAAATATTTTTGCTGTTCCTCCTTTTTCTTTTCTCTCTCTTTGTACGAAATATTTCTCGGTGTAAACTCTCAAGAAAAAGCTTATTACGATCGACACAATTCATATATTAGGTATAACCATCACACTGTTGATGAAAGTTAATAAAAATATCAAATTAATCTATATTAAATAAATATTCTATAAAATCAATAATATATTGACTTATTACATAATGCTGGTTTATAAAAAATAAGATTTTCTAGGCACTTTTGAAAAGAAGTAAGTCCGGATCAAAGTAATATTTTCGTTCGTATCAAAGATATGCTCAAATCTAGATTTATTTATACAAGATGATAAATAAAGCATATATTAATTACAAATGATATAAAATATCTTCATTTTCGTTTAAAGTGTTACATACTAATTACAATTTATAGAAATGTACACATTATACTAAACATATTTCCAATTCAATAGCTTGAACATTCTACAATTATAACATTTGTCATAGGTAAACAAATGTTCATCAATATCTTAAACTATGATAAGTGGTAATTCATCCAGATAAGCAAAGTGATTTAGGCAAATCGTGGAATGAAGATTCAAAACAAAAAATAACTTTTCTTAAGTACTAAGATAATCCCCCATTTAGACATTAATTCATTATGTCTTGCTTTCATAGAACATATACTGAAAACATTTCGAACTTCATGGCACGAAACATTCCACCATTACCTTTTTCGTCATTGGCTACAAATATATTATTTGATTCATCAATACCTGAAACTCTGGTGATGCATCAAGATAAATAAAAACTATTAAGGAAATCATTGAATTAATATTCTATTATGACTTGATTTCATGCATACTTATTTTAAGCCCCATGGAAAACCTGATGACTCCTAGTGAGTGAGGCATTCCAAAAAATCAGGCATTCAAGGGAGAACTCAGAGAAAATCTTCACAAAATCAAATCCTAGTGGTAAGGGCAGTTGAGCGGGGATTTCCTTGCTAGGGATTCCTCCCCACCAATCTACTCTTCCCCATTAATGAAAATTGATGCAGAATTTAGGATCTTAATCATAAGAGCCAAGCGGAATTTCATTTCAAGCTTTGAACCTTAAAAATCAAAATAAAATGTATGACCTTTTTCTGAAGGCCACGAGGCTAGCAGAGAACAAATAAGGCCATATTTGGAATCAAATGATCAAATTCTATTAAGTTATATATGCTATTCTAGTGTTTAAAAAAAAAAGTTGAACAGTGTTATCAACAAGCCTGCTAATATTATTATATAAATTATATTTTGGCGTAATAATAATATAATTTTGAATTATATTAAAATATATCACGTTCCTGACAACCATAATGAGTCAATACCATAACAGACAAAAACAGTTGTATCCCCAATATTTTAGTCTTGATTTTAACTATAGATCATAGTTATAAATTCATATGCTCGTCAACATAATTTAGTGTGAGGATTTACACTTATCGAGAAAGGAAGGGGAGAAGGAAATAAACAAGGACATTGTCAAGAATTACTCCGATCTTGATCTCAAATTCTACTATGACTCCAATAAGGACTTACTATTACAAATCCGCAACAAATCCTTAAGGTTACTCTCCACCTTTTATAAGCATTTAAAAAAAAATATATAATTGAATTTAATAGAAAAGGAGGTTCACTACTCAGGGATTAAGTAATAATGACAACTCCTAAGGAAAAGAAAATTCATTCTTCAGATTAGCAATTCCAAAAAGACTTTCATCACTTGTTAAGAGGGTAAAGTGCTCTAATCACAGTTTTTTTTTATTGGAGAGAGCCTAGTTGAAGTGACAAAGGATGAGTCGCCATTAATATGCCGAAAAATATGAAAAATACTACTCATAAAAAATATTTAGGGCGGGGGGGGTCCTTGGTTATGTCCTTCTTCACTAAGAGTAGAATTACAATGAAAATGAAAATATCTGAGCAAATTATTTTCCTCTTAGCACCTAATCTAATGCAGCATCATGAAAGCTAAGCTTATTTGTTGACAACCTCAATAGTGTTTTAAATTTTCCAAGGCTGTTATCAATTATCATTATTTCTTGAGGTGTAAACAAATAAATTAATATTCAGCTCTACATATCTGTATATAGCTACTATTGGTAAGTGGACCCTACCCCCCTTGAGAACTACCCTGTTTCCTCTTATCCCCAAGCAAGAACCCATCACTTTTTATCCCATAGAAATTCACTCCCTAAGTATTCTACCCCGCCGAACTCTTTTATCATTATTATTGAGAAGTAAAGTTATTAAATGATAGAGGGCCAAAGTCAAAAATGAATTTTATGGTTGTTTGGAACGTTTTTTGGCAATTCAACTTTCAATCTCGAATCGGAAAGTAATTATGATTTCTATAAATCATCAAAATTTTAATAATAAAATAAAAACATTTTACTATTAAAATAGATTATTAGCCTAATTGTTTCGTCTTAGGCATGATATATATTCTTAAGTTAATATTTCTAATTAATTCCATGAGCAATAATTGGCAAAACATTGAGTAAGATACGTATTCAAGGAAAAATAAAACAAGGAAGCAGATAGAGGATCCAATTTTGTTAAAATGAATTGAAGTCAATAATGAAATTTATCTTTGAGCGCAGAATATAACTAGTATTATCGTAATTCGGGAATAATCGTTTAGTGCCATTTTTTACCCTTAAGAAAATCACTAAATTAAAAACATTATTAATAGATCTTATGAAAAAGTGCTTTTATTGATTCTGTATCTTGTTCTGAACTGAATATATTTCCTTTTTTAGGTTAAAAAATTAAGAGAAACGATACTTTTTTTTAGGTTTTTACATCTAATTCATCTTTCATAGTAATAAGAAATATCATTGATTCTATCATAGAAAAATATTCAATGTTTAATTTAAAAAAAAAACCTATTTAAAATCGTATAAACTAAAATTTATTTTTCTAATTCTGAGCAAAGTATTTCTATATAAATATTGCCAATATTTATATCGTAGCAAATAAAGTAAAAATATACTTATAGTTGTGTAAAATATGACTTATATGACAATTTTCTTTGAGAACAATTTTTCTAGAACCAAAATACGAATATGGGACCATATCGACCGCATATGAAATATGTAATATTGACAACTTACTTTCCAAAAGATGATTAAAATCCATCGTTGGTTTACTTGGATTTTTGTTTTTTCTTTTCTGAGTAAAGTATTTGGATCTCTTCATTTCATCTACAACTTTTTCAACACATTTCTCAAAAAAACTGAGTCTTTGAATTATGACTGGCTGGGCCACTGAGAACATAAACTCTTCTTCTGAGTAACGAGAACATTCGTTATTATTATCAATCACTTCCTCACTTTTGCACGCATGAAAAATTAGGAGAGAATAAAGGATGAAATCCCGAATGAAATACATATTAATAACTAAGTATACTCAAAACGGAGTGTAAAATATGGATACGTGGATCAAAGACCTTAATAATAATTCTCAAGATAGTCTTATCATTTTATGTAACTGTTATTTGGATAAAAGATTAAAACAAATATAATACTTATTAATGGAGAGGAAAAATGATAATGGCAGATTTAGATATTTTTTTATTCTAGAAGATAAAAAATAAACAGTAATAAGTTTATGAAAATAATAATTAGAATCGAAAAGGAGGAACATTGTTGTAGTTACTACGTCAATATATGTTTGTTTGTTTTTTCAAAAGGTGTTGTCATTATTCTTGAAGAAAGAACAATAGGTATATTATAATCCCTCCCCCCCCATTTAAGAATGATTCTTTTTACTATAAATTTTTTTGCCCAGTATGAAATAATTGTGCAAATTATGTAGCAGAGCCAAAAATTTAATACTTCAAATTTCTTGTGAATAGCTACGGATTTATGAAATTTTTTTCCTCAAAATTTAATTTTTCAATATTTTTTCCCAAAAAATTAATTTTCATTGAATAGGTGTGGATTTTGAAAAAATTTCCAAAAAAATAAATAATATTTGTGAATAGCTAGGGAGTTCCAAATTTTTTGAATAGCTATAAATTTTTAAATAAAATTTTAACCTTTGGATTTTTTTAAAATTAAAAAAAAAAAAATATTTAGCGAATCTAGAATGTGTTATTATTCATCATGAAGCTTAAAAAACTATGGGCAATTTGCCTAACTGGCAATTTTATTTGGGTGAATCTTACACAGGCAAATTTTTTTTTGAAAAAATTTAATATTTTATTTTTCTGTGAATAGCTATAGATTTTTGAAATTTGTTATTTTTTTCTAAGAAATATAATATTTGAAATTTAATTTTTGAAAAAAAATTCTAAAAGTTTTAACTTTTTTGCAAAAAGATTTCAAAATCCAAGCCCCGCCCCCGTCAAAAAAAAAAACCCATAAAAAAAAAAATATATATATAAAATCCTGCACTATTATTTTGTCTGTTGAAAGTTATCAAGAAAACATTCATAGTGATAGGTTTCTCATCCCATTTTAGACATTGTGGATGAAGGAAGGGACATTTTTGAGTCAAAATTAGGAATATTCAAAATGTCATCACGATTTTAAATATGTGAGGTAAATAATTTTTAATTTATTGTTGCGTATCTGGCTAGACCATAGTTGTTGAACATTTTAAATTATTACAGCTTTATAGGAGGTTGAGAAGTATGTATCATTAATATAAATTATTCCGATATTTTTCAATATAAACTTTTTGTAAATAAAATGTTCCTACATAATAAACATTAAAGTAATAATTTAAAAAAATAAAACTACTAGAAAATTGATTTAGCGTATTTATACGGACATATTTACATTGTCAGCTGTCTCTGCATTTCTAAAGGGATCATTTGGCACTTAAAGAATTAAGGCAATGTAAAAGGAAGCCAACAACTGAAAAGGCTCTATCATTTCGATCCGAGGGGCATGTTGGGCTTAGATTAAGCCTGAAACCTAAGCCCGCTCGAATACTACACATGAACGCAAATAGTTGACATTTTTACTATATAAAATGGACACATTTCTAATCAATACAAAAAAAAATCTTTTTTTTTTTTTTTTTTGAGGGGTCCCTCCAGTGCACCCACTGTGAATGCCTCTGCCATTATCAAAGTCGATCGAAGCTATATTGAAGATTATAGTGGCAGCACTTGAGCCAAACTCTGTACGAAGTCAATATAGCTCCCCCTAGTTTCTGAAATCAAACTTAAAACTAAACCAGACTCAAAATGTATAGTTTTCAATGTCACTTAAAATAGGACATGAGCATTGTTTACTTACATTAGTTTGTAAACAAGGTGACAGTGAGGAGTAGCGCTGGATTGCGGAAAAATAAAACAACTCCTTGAATATTAATTATGATTATCCGGCCAAGAATTAATTGCTACTTCATAATTTCATTAATCATTATATTTTTATATGCTTGTGACCAAGGAAAAAGGGATGGGACTACATCTCGTTTCAAATTCTAATATGTTTTTCGGTATTCAGAAGTTGAATGTTTGCCTTGCCACTCAAATATCCTTCTAACATGAAGTGTTGTTCACATGACACAAGAGTATTGGTGATAGCCTCCAGATTACACCATTAACGTCTTCTCGTCTCATAGTAAGATTTAAGATTTTCATTTGAAGAAAATCACAATGATCCTCCACTCGAGCACCCAGGAAGAACACAAGACGATGGCAAATTTATAAATTATATAATTCCTAAGGTACAAATATCACAATATTGAAATTTTCAAATATGAAATGTTACTAATAAATAATATAAGTATAACTATAAATTTTATAATAAATAAAGCATCCAGCGTTGACACATAATAGTTAATCTTACGCGATCAATACTTATATTTTCCCGAACAACAACGAGTCACATTGTTGCAGGTGATATATAATTTCTAGTTTGCTCATGCCATTCATACAAAAGATAGTGTATTCCGTTTAAAATAGACAAGGCAAAGTAAGCAAAACCTTGAATATACAGATGTTACATCGCATTAGGCAAACATTTAGAGTACTAAGAATACAACTCAACAGATGTGCAAATGAAGCAAGTAGTGATTGTATGATTTAGCTCCTACAAACAATAATGGATACATGTAGATGATATGTATACGTATGATTTCCTGTCTAAAAATATAAATCTACAAATATATTAGCACTAAATGACTCAATCACTTGCAGTAAATAATTGATCACCTTACAAGATGAAAAATAATTGAGTTTTTTTATTATGATTAACAATTCCAAGGATAAATTGGACCCGGATAAGTTATAGAAAATAGATCAGGCCAATCCCCTCAAGTCCATGAGGACCCATGCAAGAGATCTCGGGGTTTCACACCAGACTGTTTAGAGAGCTATAAAAAAGTGAATGGAAAGAGCCTTGTGGGGGTAAAGAGGCCACTTTTGACACCACCAATGAAAGAAACCCATCTTCTCCAATCAAAGACTCTTTTGAGTTCTTTTGAACTCTTTCTTTAACACTTTTGGCCCCATACAGCTATGATGCCGACTACACTTTTTGGGTTTATGTCGAGGGAAAGGCCTGTAGTGTACATCATCCAAACACTGAGGTTCTCAAAGCTACTGTCAGCCAGCACTGGGAGCCATGCCAGAAGACTACTTCTGTAAGAGGGTGAAAGGCCTTCCGCTGCTGCCTAAAAGCCGTCATTGCCACTAAGGGAGGCTACATGAATGATTAAGAGAGCTCGGTCACACATTTATTTATAGTATTAGTTTTGTTCAAATTTTATTGTTAATTAATAAATTATTTCTTGTTGAAGTGTAAAAGTCAAAGTGTTCAGATTTCAATTACTATGGAAAATGATGCGTTCCTTACTGTTTGAGAAAATGAATTTGTTGTTCTCATATATTGCTGGGGAGTTTATATCCATTTATTAGTCAGATTTGAGTGAACGATATATGTATTGATGAAAATAGTGTTTATTTTGGGCATGTTAAAAGAAAAATAGAAACCAAACACCAAGATGGTAAACCTGACAATTTGAAGAATGTTTTGGAGGAAAACATCTTAGTGATCAGGGTGTTTCGTTAGATCAGCTACAATAAGCCATGATAGGGGAGGAGGGGGATGAGGAAATTGGCAAGAATTACTCCGATGTGGATCCTCATTTCTACCCAGAGTCCCAGTTGACTTACAATTATAAATCTGGAACAAATTTGCAAAGTTGCTCCCCGTCTTTTATGAGAACACACGTATATTCAATCAGGTATTGAATATGATTGAATCTATTTAGGAAAGGAAGTTCACTACTCAGGAAATAAATAACAATGACAACATCTAAGGCAAAGAAAATTCATTCTCCAGATTATCAATTCCAAAGAAACGGGCAGGTAAAAAATTCGGACGATTTTACATCGTCAGATTTTAGGGATGATACAGGGTTGTATTCTTGTTGCATACAAAGTTTGATAAAGTACACATAAAACAAAAACAAAAAAACGGATTTGAGTACAATAACTGGGTAAAAGCAGAGATGAAAATATTAAAGTCCGAGCACAGTCATGTATCATGATTTGGAGGTCAAATCAGAGGCTGTGGGTAGAATAAAGGCTGGGTAATCAATCAAAAGGTTGCTCATGAAATGGATATACCATATGAAACTGTTCAGAAGTGGTGGATGAGGTGCAAGAAAGTTGAGAGTCTGAAAGACAAGACTGAAAAGGAACGGAAGAAAATTCTTAGCACCAAAAAAAAATAAAATATATATATTATTTACAAATCTTTGGTAAAAAGGCTTCAAAGTTGCAGAAAATTGGGTGTTCGTTAACGCTGCTAACAGACATCTAAACAATTGCAAAATTGGTTGCAAGTCCTTTCTATATAGCCAAAAAATTCCCAGATTAACTAAAAAAAAAAAACATTCGTGATATGCATGAGTTCTCGAAAATTGCTAGGAAACTGTCTCTTGAAGACTGGAAAAATGTTATCCTTGTTGATGTGTTACCCTTTCCCCTATTTTGGATCCCAACCAAGTAGTTGGATCGAATTTGGGCAAGAGATCGTGAAAATGTTATGCTGTCAAAAAATCTCAAGGAATCAAGGCCTGGGGAGCAATGACAGCTTCTGGGCTCTCTGACCTTCACATAATGCCTCAAAGCATTCGCCTTACAGCTCATAGCTGTGTCTCACATATATTGTAAGGTCACCTTGAACCAATTTTGGACAGAACCAAATCTACTGCTCCAATTTGATCAAGAAAACTGATTCACAGGAGGTCTGCTGTGATATTTTAACACTATGGTGCTCCTGCATTCACTGCTGCCATGACTGAGTCATGGCTCAAAAACCAAAATATTTAGTGTGGGCTAAGGGTGTGTGGCCAACAGGCAACAGTTCAGATATCAACCCAATTGAAAATCTTTGGTCAATTTTGAAAGACAGGCTTGACACTCTGCTCCTTGACTTTTGGATTTAATTTTTGAAGAGATAATTGCAAAACATTCAACTGGAGACTCTTCAAAATAATGATTAATTCTAGGCCTGCACGTGTAGATGCCATATTTCGTTGCAAAGGTTCTAAGATTGTAAGCTAAATAGAAAAATATGTTTTTTGCACTGAGTCATTTGTGTTTATTCAATGTATTATTTATTTTGAGACATAGTGTAAGTATAAAATATTTTGATATTATAAAATTTCGGTTATTTTTTTTTCTAAATTATTAGATTTGGATAGTGAGGAAATATTTTAATCCATGAGCATCTTTTTATATAATAAAATAATTAATGTGTTTGTTTATACTATAACGAGATAATTACTGACAAAATGATAAAATACATTAAGTTAATTATTATTTTATTTTTTAATAACTAGTTGAGTTAAAGTTAATTTCGAGTTTTTTTTTTTTTTTAACTAGTTAAGTTTAAATTAATTAAAGTTAAATTAGCTCCCCCTACCTTAGTTAAGTTAAAATTAATTTTGATATTAAATAATTAAATTAGTCCATAGAGAGATTTATCTAAGCTTTATTCTGTTGGTCTCTCTGGCATGGATTTTTTCCATTTCCAATTGAACGATCCAGAAAAAAATAGAAATTCAAACGCCCAAAGCCAAAAAGCATCCAAGGGAAACTTGTCTCGTTTGATAATTACGGGAGGAGGGTAAAATACAAGTAAATATAGATTAATTAAGTTAATGCAAAAATTCATGGTTTAAGTTATTTAATTTTTACTTCTTTTACCGTAAAGGTAAGATTATAGAAAAATAGAGAAAATAAACAGCCCAAGCACACATATGAATCCTTTTGGAGAACACATAAGGAATGAAAGAGAAATACAAAAACCAAAAAATATCCTTAAATTGGATCATGTATATATTCTTTACCACAATATCATATTTAATTTCAAAAATAATAGTTTTTCAAAAAATGAGGGATTCAAACGATACCTTTTGGGGTTTTGAATATCACCAGGAATACTAATAACTCGTTCTACTGGAGACGAGGATGGAATATGGTATTATATTTTATAAACATTTCTTTAACTGTAGGAAATAGATATAATGATGAAGTTTGGATGGCAGGTGGTTTATATATTGAAGGACTTCAAGGTGAGCTAAATTGGAGCAATAGAATAAGTGTCAATTTGATCTTCTTTGGAGAATTGACACATATATTTTTATATACTGGAAGATTGTGAAGGTGATGGACTATTCTGAATATTTGCAGGTACAATTTGGCACATGACTTCATCTGTGATCAGAGTAAGCGTCTTCACTTCCTTTTTCTTAATAGATCCATCAACCATCGTAGTTTAAATTCAGGTATGATAAAAGATACAATAACTTATTTAAATACGACTTTATTACACATGTTCAACTGGAAAAAATTTCGATATCGTTGTTGGAGGTCTTGCAGTTGTGCCTGCATGAGACAAGAATACGTTCTTAATCGAGAATTCAAAACCTCTTGAAATTAATATTTTGTTTGGAATAGAGTTGGAAGCAGCTGTCCTAACATAGCGTTTTCCTGACCCTAATGAATATCAAGTCCCACCACCACTGGGATCATAACTGCCAGTAACTCTTCAAGGAACTATATATCTTCATCTTTAAGAGAGGATAGATTTACAGACTGGAAAAAGTCATAGAAGAAGTCTTTGTGAGATAAAAAATCCAAATAAGAATCATACAATGAATTCCACCTGGTTGAAAAAGGCGTCTTCAATGTTACTTTATAACTTGGGACATCTTTTCATTCGAAGAAGGCGACAACATTTGTTCCATAAGGAAATACATTTTTGGTTTGTGGAATGAAACACGTTCGTGAAACGTGTAATCAGTGCAATCACTGCAAAGGTGTGACTTGCACACTGAAAGTGTATTGGGAGATGAGTATTAGCTGGATCTTGATGTGCTTCGCTCAAAAGTGAAGATATATCCTGAGGTTCACGTTGTCCCTCATCTCAAACTCCTCCTCCCAATCTATATCCTAACGTAGCCCAAGTTGGTCTATAGCAAACTCGCGAAATGGTTTCCGAAAATTTGATGCATTGTCGGTAATAGTTCCAACAAGGGTTGTCAAAGTATTCTTCATTGCGTGATATTAAAATAGCTACAATTCTGTTCTAGGTGTGACTTCTCTCAAAAAACTTGCATTTCAACAAAAAAGAAAGACGTTCCAAACTTTTATCATTTAATCCATGAGCAGTGATCCTAATGAAGGATCTCTTATTGTGGAAACCCGTCTAAACATCTGTAGGGGTACACATAATTTGAGTGCCTTTAACTTCTTCTTCACGATGGAGTCATATTTTTTGTCAATAAACCTTTAACGAGTTCATCGGGATGGAAGCTGTCCTCCAGGGACAAGTGCATGGAGCATGACAATAAAACGAGGATGCTCAATATGAGATATGGGACTCATGCAACCAACGATATACTTGGCACATAAATCACAAAGCTTTTTCGAGGAAATATGAGAGATTGTTGGAGTTGTGCGTTGCATTAAAAAACGGCCAATAGAAGAAGCCGTCTCTACTTTGTTCCTCAATCTTTTGAAGTATTCATTATGTTCCCTTCAAAGCGCCCAAAAAGTTCGAAGTTGAAGATTGATGTCCTTGGACACTTTTGCAGCAATTTTTTTTCGAAATTTTAGACGATGATTCATTTAGTGTAGAGACAATGAAGTAGCAACATGACATTGGTAATTACCTAAGACAAATAATTCCTAAGTATTTTGGATGTAGTGCAATAATTAATAGCCATTTATTGGTATTTTCGATACTAACCAAAAGTAGGATAATTGCTACACCAGGAGAAGACATGATACAGGGCAGAAGAAGACATGGTACAGGGTAGGATTAAATATGTAAAAACTGCCATTTGTTATATTTCAGCAATTATTTTACTTTTTATTACAATTTATTAGCATAAAGTAAATACTTAAAATCCTATATATAAGATAATCAAATAAAACATTTACAAAACTAGAACATAGTTAATAATAAAATTCAAAAAAATATTTTTTTTTTAATTTTACTGTTATATATATATATTTAAGTATATAGTACGAGTATATCTAATAAAAATGAAGTGTAACCAGTCTCTTCCATAGTGTTGGAATCAAAATAAATAGTGTGAACTGAATATTGACAATAATAATATATAACAAACACGTTAATTAATTGAAAAACATGCTAAACTATCACATTTAATAAAATTAAATTAAAATCTCATGCTTTATAATAGAAATATATAAAAACAAACACTACCTAAAATGTTTACTTTTAGTGTACCAAATTCCAAGGTGGAAATTCTCTATAACTGCGAGCACTAGGCCACCCGAATTTTATATTGATATGATAAAAACAAAAGAAGGCATTCAATTTTATCAGAGCAGGGTGGTTAGATTTTAAAGTTATTGGCATTGTAACATGTCTCCCCCGTAACAAGTATACTCACTCTCCCCTAAATAGTTTGTTATAACAGATAGAATAAGATATTTTTCTCAAATTAATCTATATCTGTCGTCCATAATCCATATAAAAATTGTACATATCTATCCACTTTAAAAGATTTTCATAATCTAGTACTTTGATTTAATTCAGAAACAACTGTTTATTATTGGCATCAAATACTATTCCATGAAGGTATTAAGTCTTTTTATATTTTTAATGACATTTGATGAAGTTTCCTCAAGAAATATTGAAAAGTTACGTATTGTAGGTAGTAAAAATAGCAATTATGAGGCCACAAGAGAGCGTCGCATTTAATTATGATGCAATTTATATATCAGTAAAAACAATCAACCCTGAGTCCAGCAAATCCTCATTGTTCCTCTCCGTATTTCATGAGCACACCCACTAGTTATTATTTTGAGCTTGGATGTTCCTTTCTGAAGAATTAAATAATAAGGACAGCAGCTTTGGGTAACCAAAAAACAGTTTCCCCTTTCTAGGACATATTTTATTCCGGAGTAAGATACCTAATAATCCCCAGACGTCTTCAAATCTACAGCACATACCATAAAAAAACTTTGAGACGTGGGGATTCGATCTTTTTTTATGAAAAAAATCAACTTATTTGAGAAAAAAACAAACTTCCCCTCCAGAGTCCAGGAATCTGGTCTGATCATATGAAGTATAGCCTTACGCACGTAATTCAGAATTTTGAACAACTGTTATTTTATGTTGAAAGTGTCTGTTTTTGAAATAAATGCTATTTATCATTGTTTTTTTAAGTTGCACGTAAATTAAACTGATACATCATACATTATTTTAATACTATGTAGGATACCGAGTATTAGTAGAGGCAGATAACGTAGGACATCCAACAATAAACAATACCATCAGTTTTGATAGCATTGTTAATGACAATTTATTCATTCAAATAAAGTATAGAAAGGAACATCATTTCAACGTCATATATCTGTTAGTAATACATACATCCCTAAATATGTTAACCAAAGTGGATTTTTAATTTTTTTTTTTTTCTATCATGGAGAAAAGCTTTGAAGATAATACGGAGACCAATTGAGGACTATGAAAAATTATTTGACTCTTCTTAGCATCATGGATTGATAGAAGATTTACCAGATCCCAGATGAAATAATAAATTACAATAATTAACTTTAAATAATTGGGGAGGACGATAAATACCAGCCAGGAGAAGTCTGACACATTACTAAAACCTACGTCAGCAGAGGGAGAGGGAAACCAATTAAACTTCATCCCCAAATATGGACTCACTGAAGGCTGTCATAGCGGCTGCGTAGGACAATTTGTTTAGGGAGTTAGACATCAACTCCTGTAAGGTTTTCCAACGACGTCTAAAGACTGTGATTGAAGTGACTGAAGGTGGTACTATTGAGTAAAAAAGTATGCAAAGACCTTGTTTACAAGTTTTGTTAAAATTATTTTATATTATGATTGACAAAAAAGAAAAATGATTGAAGTATGTCCTAAAGCAACCTCTCAAGTCTACGTTTTCTTACCCAACTCTATATTACTAATACATGCCTTTTAAATTCAATGTGTTTACTAACTTGAAAATGAAAATGATTTTGCTATTATAATTTTTGTTTGTTGAATGAAAAGGAGAGCTATAATTTGAGAGTGTCATTCCAATAATACAGATTTATAACACGTTTGATAACTAATCATTTAATTTTTTTTTTTGTTCAAACTGAAAATATATGTAGAGACAGGTGTTTCTAATCCTAAAAGATATTAGATAGCAATTATCTTTTGTCAACTTATGTCCTTTTATTTCAGTATCATTTCATTTCCGAACAAAGGCATTACACCAAGGACGATTTTGAATCCTCTGAATGTAAGAAATATTGTCAGCATATTGTATAATATCACTATTTATTTACTATTTGTTTAGAAATATGAACTTTGCATTAGATGCCTCTTTCAAGCGACATGAACTTCATAAAAGCCTCCAGGATAGTATTCTTGATGTTTCTATGATGTCTTCCCCAATAAGAAGGAGAATTATGATGGACTTTAAGGATGATATCGATGATTTTCCTATTCTTGCAATCACCATAACATCCAAGTTCTCCCTCTACACTAACAGGTCATCAAAAACATTGCTAATAAGAAACAGGAAGATTGATAATGAAGAGCCAACGATGATCAGTCAATGGTGGAAGGATCCCAGTATCCGAAAGCTAGTAAACATTGGCTTCATCCCTTCATATGCCATCAATGCAGTCCATGCTTCAACTATTCTAATGGAGCTTTCTGATTTAATCAACAAAACATGGTCCAAGTACTTTGGGATATCCAATGTGACCCCAATGCGATTTAGATCTAAAGCTTCTCTGTCCTTTGTTAATTTAGTACTCCTAAAAATAGCGGATAATAAACTACCAAATAGAGGTCTTCCTTATGGGTCCCTCGTAGATATGAACGTCTGCAAACAGTGCGGTTACCCAGAGGGTATAAGTCCTCATAACCATGTAAACAAAACAGCCATTTGCATTTATCCTATTTGTGACAAAAACAAGGGACATTTATTGAGAGTATGCGGTGTTCTACATGGATTCTGCTACCAATGCGGGCAAGTTGGGCATATGGCTCGCTCTCATAGGTTGTATGAATTGGAAATGATTAAACAAGCCTATGAGTCTCATCGAGAGTTTGGGATTTTGAATCCCATTGGACTTGAGGTCTTTGCTCTAAGAAGAAACTTTTTGTCACAAGATGAATTTGACCCCATGACCATTAACAACAAAAGTAATTCTTACTTAAATCGAGTGCCCCAAAAATCTGTTGATGTTATTGAGCAGTTTATTAGTAACATAAAGGATACGTGCTTCAAGGAAGATTATAATCTATCGAATTTACCTGAGAGCTATAAGAGATTGAGTTTTAATATGGATGACATGGATCTATCTTATATTTGGGGAATGGAGGAGAAAAACGATTTATCTATAAATAGATCCTTTGACAGGATCCTCAAAGAAACAAGTTCCCCAGGTTTCTTTAGTTGTGATGTTATGCCTAGATCGTTTTCTTCATTGGATGACTCCAATGATGAGCTCAGTAATTCAGGCAGTGAAATTAGCTTCATGCCTTAATTTTTGAATGGAACTTAACTTCTCTTTATTTTTTCAACTACCATAAATATTTAAACTAACATATTTATTCATTTACTCACGTATAATTTATAATTATATTTTGAATAAATGCAAAATCATTCAAATAAATTATGACAAAATCTATTCGGTTTAAAAAATATATATATTTATTGGATTCTAATTTATCTCATTCGTTCCACGGATTGTTACTACTCAGGGCTTCACCCCAATACCACAAAAAATTGACAATGTAGTTTGTTGTCAGCTTTCGATTTGTCTGCTTCTTTCCTACTTATCCAAGGTTAATGGAACCACAAGGCTATACCATTACCTGTGTACGACTGACTGATGTTTGACTTCCGCCGCGCTTTTAATATTTACATCATATTAGATGAGTGGTTGCGTTTTTTTGTCTAAATTTCTTTTTCTTTCCCAGCAGTCATTAAATTGAATACATTTGAATACAGATGGCATTACTGAGGACTTACAATTATAACTCTACAACACATCCTCAGAGTCTTTTATGATCGTCAGGTTTGGAATATATTTAGGAAATGATGTTCACTACTCAGGAATTAAATTAAAATAACAACAACTGGGGAAAGAAATTTCCTTTTTCAGGGTTTAAGAATGGCCAGCTAAAAAATACAGCGGATTTTCATCACTGCGCATATTGAACTTGGTTACCCTTGTAGGCTGTGGCTACCGATTATATTTGTGCGCAAGAACATCCACAATAAACAAAATAACAAGTGCAAAACAACACATCTCAGGTAAATAGGAGTATCTCAGGAGACATCAGAGAAAGATGGAGTCTAATATGAGCACATGTTGCTTCAACTCTCATGTGAAATAATTCGTACATATCCAATACATTATATCTTTTATTTGGGAAGGCCTAAATATAACTTTTATTTGAGTCACGTGTTAATGTAGGGAATTCCCACCCAATACAAAATTATTATGCATACATTATATACGAAGTTTTGATCAGAAGGTATGGAAAAGTCCTGGATGACAACATACAAACCAACAAACAGAAGAAAACAGGGGCCCCCCCCAAATTAGGGAATCTTTACTTTCCCTAAGAAAATTAATATTTGAAATTTGTTTCCACAAAATTAAATTTTTTGTAAACAACTATTGATTTTCAAAAAAAAAATTTAAAAAAAAATATTTGTAATTTCTTATCAAAAAATTTAATATTTGAATTTGGTATTGATATTCAAGTTTACAAATTTTTTATTAAAATAATTTAATTTCTGATATTAAATTTCAAAACAGGTTTGTGAATAGATATCGATTTTTAAATTTAAAAAAAAAAACAACAACCCAAAAACCAGAAGAAATATATTCGTGCGGAAGCCCCTGTAAATACAAGTGCCACTTATCATGAGTAGAGAATGGATTTTTGAAAAGAAAAATAACATAGTTTATAAATTAAAAAAGGAATAAAGGTTCTTCCTTGAACTGAGTTATTACTGAGAGGTAAGACTTCATAATTTAGTCTGATGACTTATGTACAACTATTTGCATAATCTTCCTTACTGCCAATCGTATTAACCATACTAGACTTAGGAATCAGCAAAGATATGTGGTAGGAAGCACGCAAACTGTTATTAGATTGTTATGAAGTGATCAACCCCATATTTCTAATAGTTTTTCTAAAAGCTGCAAATAGGTTTCTTGACTCAAAGACTTTTGTTTTAAATAGTTAAAGAAAGAAAAGATTATTGGTGGGGAAAAAATCATAATACAGTTTTATAATTACTGGACGTAATAACTTGTAAAACTCGTAAGTACTTGATTGAAGTTTTAAGTTAGAGGATTTGAGCTTTAGTTTAGTTTTTAAGTATAGGTTAAGTATTTATTCTATGTAGTCTATTTCTATTTGAGAGTAATAGTTTACTGAGTATGGAATAAAATTTAAAGGTAACAATGATGAAGTATATTAATGCAATCTCAATAAAATGTACTTATTTCCTATCAACCAAATAATATTCTCATTTTCTTCAAATTAGTGGATCAATTTATTTGTTTTGAAAAGATTTAAAAAACTATAAATTAGAATAGGAAAAAAGTGTTCTTAATATTTCTTGTTTATTCGCAATGATGCATATAGGAGGAACTATAACTGACGTGACATTTCATTAGATTACCTTCAATCAGCTTTGACAAGAAGGGAATACAGACGAATCCCACTCGTAATATACAGGAGCTTCTAAAGTATATATATATATATTTTTTTTTTTTCAAAAATTAAATTTCTAATATTTTATTTTTTCTCGAAAAAAAATTAAAAAATTCAGAGCTATTCGCCAAAAATTGAAGTTTTTGTAATTAAATTTCAAAAATTTATTTAAAAATATCAATTTTTTTCGAAGAAAATTCCAAAAATAGAGCTTTTCAAAAAAAAAGTTTAGTTTTTGGACGAAAATTTCAAAAATCCTAAGCAATCCTTAAAAATTAAATTTTTTGGAAAAAAATTTCAAATAATTATTGTTTTTCGAAGAAAAATCATATAATTGACAATTTAAAAATACTGATTTTACTAAATATAATCAATTTTTTCGAATATTTTACCTTGAAATTTATTAATCGTCAATTGCTTTGCTAAGTTTCCATGTTCCTTCTTCAACCATAACGAAAATAACTACTAAGACTAACTCGCTAATTCTCTTCTTCATTTATTTACCTAATAACTTTTTTTAATTCGTATTTAATATACGAATGACTCATTCTCCGATGGTACAATAATTCGGTTTTTTTATTTGAGATTTTTTTGTTGCATTTGCGACACGGGGAACCGATCTTGTATTATGAAAATTTCAATTTATTTGCAAAACAACAAACGTGCCCTTCAGAATCCTGGAATTTAGTCTGATCAGAATGAAACATATCCCTAGTTCCGTAACTCAGAATTCTAAAGAACTATTATTTTTTGTCTAGAGTCTATATCTATCTCTGTTTTTGAACATTTTATCATTGTTGTTTTTCTAAGCGGGACGTACATCAGACACATACATAAATTATTTTAATACTATGTAGGATAATAAGTTATGAAAACTATACCAATTATTGAGGTAAATAAGTTTTTTTTGTTAATTAGTTCGTTCATGCTATGCCTATATAGGCATACAATAAAAGTGTATAATTTTTCATAGGGGAGAGTGTCCTGTAAGTACTCGATTTGACATCTAGACTTAAATTTTTTGGTTAATACTTAACATACAAACTGGCAGTTTTATTAGGTTGCTGAATAAATATTACTTAGAGTCCGATTATTTCAATTTTATAGTATTCAAATAAAAATCGAACCAAGATTAAGTTTCACAATTATTTGAAACGTACATACCTGATGACTGAATTGTTTTTATTGTCCTAACCATACTAAAAAACCAAGGAATAATAGTAAAAAGTGGTCATCGTAGATAGTTAATTACTTCCATTTTACGGATTTTAGTACCAAAAAAGTCCTCGTACAACACAGATTTCAGGGGCGTCCACAGGGGGTAGGCTGTAGGTGTTGTAGCTCCCCCACCCCAATATCCCAAAAAATGTAATTATTCAAAAAAAAAAATCCAAAAATTTAATTTTCTGTGAATAGCTATGGATTTTTGAAGTTTTTTTCTAAAAATTTTAATTTTTGAAATTTTTTTTGCTACAAATTTAATTTTTTGGGAATACCTATGAATTTTTGAAATTTTTTTACAAAAATTTAATATTTGAAATTTAATTTTTGTATTTTTTTTACAAAAAATATATATATATTTTTTTTTTAAACTTGCAACTAAAGGATGTAATTGGAAATACAAATTTGAAACTTTAACAACTTACTATAGTATTTTCAATTTCCAGAACCTTTTCTTTTATATTTTTTTGCAATATCTGCAAAAATGAATCAGTTATCAAGGGTTATTTTTTCGTCGACCATAATTCCCAATAACTTTCTTGGTTTTGCAAGTATGATAAAAAATTCAATACATTACCAATAAATGCTATTAACTTCTTTTTAGTGCAAAACAGTTTTTTAACCTTCGTCGGCCTGAATGGGTATAATTGTACTCATTCTAATATTAAAGTATGTCTACTTTTTTTTTTTTAGATATCTGAGAGTTCTAAGATTTATTGACATCTCTACATTTTGTCCTTAAACTATGCACACTAATTTTGGGGCGTAAATATTTGTAAGTTACCGTGACAGGGGGTCAAGTTTGTTTCAGACTCTTAAGAGGCGGCATGGAACCAATTGTACCCTTGTGTTTTTTGAGCAAAATAACATCTGAATTAACAAATATTTTTTATTATATTTTAAAGTGTTTAATGAAAAGAAAAGTTAATATTTGAGATAAATTTAGACAGTTTTACATTTCATATATATAGCTTTTGTTTGAGACATGTTTGAGACATGTAACGCAGTTTTTTCTCGTCTTAAGCAGATTTGTTTGGGCAAATATAACAACTACCAACAATTGGTGTAGTTCCACTACTTCCATGGAGTACTTTTAGGCTTGCTACTGCCCCTTCCACTGGTATGATAGTCTACTGAAATTAGACTATTTCCACTGCAGCTAGAAGATAACGATTTCTCATAGCCATCCAGTTACTAGAACAAGGTTTCATTGCAGGGATACATAGGTGTTTTGCAAAATATTTTTGGAACTTTCTACTCTGGTCTTTTTTACTAAACCCTGAGTATTTTTGCCTGTAGATGATAAGCGACGCTCATGCTATAGAAAAATGCCAAAACCCTGCTCATTGTTCATCATTTTACAGTGTACTTGCCCAGAATTTTGTACATCGTGTCTACACCGCCTTTGGTTTTGTTATCATAATCTCTGGCCTACTTGATTGTGTGGTTTCAACTTCTCCAGTCATATGTATAGATGAAAAAAGCACAACTGATTTGTTTTTCTTTGGTACATATGAACAAACAGTTGCTTGGCTATGATAGGCAAAATTGGTCGAGTAAACTGCCCTTTCCTTTCTTGATAACATATTATTTGGCAGAAATCTTTTGGTTTTTATTGCTGTTCCAATTGAAGTAATATGCCAGCTGTTCAATACTTAACCCAACTCCATACGCGTAAAGAAGCTGTCGGTAGTGACGTTTCTTCTAGAGCTTTTATAAATATTATAGATCCAAATCAACAATCAACTGTCGGGGCCATCTACTGGTTTTCCAGTATAGAGTTTACCATGTAGAGGGTAAGCGTTGAATGTATCAAAAGCTGATAAATCTTAATGTCATGCCTAGCCGATTTAGATGGTATATTTTGTTTGGATTTTTGTATTCCTCAAAATGGAAATAATTGTTCCTCAATGGTAATACATTTGTAAGTTCTCTCCAAAAAAATTATTTATCATAAGCCAAAGATCTCGTATTGGTGCAGCATTATCCGTTTCTGCACGGTCTGCACGGTTGTTTTCGTTGTCCAAACTAATTTTTTTTTTTCATCAAAATTGTCACTTGGGCCGTTGGTGGGCACGTACATATACGTACGTTTGGGAGGATCTTCTACAAAAATATTAATATGTACTAATAAATTAAAGTTGTGCTATGGTAGTAAACAGTATTTTTTTTTAAATTTCTAGTTATCTTTATTATGATTAATAAAATGAAAATATTTTCTGAGATACATTGATAGAAATTATTTACAAGTGTTGAATACGGTATTTTTTAAATAATAAGCGCACAAACCTAGGTCACACTTTTTGCATCTATGTATGCATCTTTACAAACAGGATCCACAAAAATTTATTTAATTTGTTTTGACAATTAACTGCCCTTCATTGTCGTAAAGTAAAAAAAAAACATATTTGTTTTCTGCTTTTAGTTTGGCAAAATAATGGTGTGGATATTTTTACCATGATTGGTTACCGAGGATTCATTTAATTCCATGCGTATATCCTTATGAGCAATTTTGATGAAGATAGTGATAATAGAGAAGTAAAAGAAAAAGCTCGAAATTGTCTTGAAAAATGTTTGCTGAACTCCGATGATTAGCTTTGTACTCATTCTTATTATGGTTTTGACAAAAATGAAAAGCCAAATTTCAATGAAACTCAATCTATGTAAGAGGGGGAAATACAAGTTAATCTAAACATATATGTATATGAATTTTTTTAATTTTTTATTTGAAGACAACAAATACATAGAAAGATAAAACCATTTTTGAACTGATAGTGGAAAGTTAAATCGAATATAAAATGTTATCAGAAAAAATCCTTCTCCAAATATTACTTCCAAAGTAAAATTCCACCATATTAAAGTTCTAAATGAAACAAGACAGCAATTCCCTTTCATACCTATTCTTACACAACTTCTTATGACTTCTTCGTGATACAATTCGAGCGACTCATGTCATAGTGTGCTTAAGTGGCTATCTCAAAGCTGCGCCTAGACCCATTTTGCCAACAACGACTATCCGAATCCGAACGATCCCTCATGAAAAGTTTTAATACTCTTTGATTCCTTAAAAAAATATGTTGAAACTTCTTAATATATTTGTGGGGGTGAATGGTTGGTCAAGTACTTTGGATTGAACAGTATGACACAATACGCCAAAGCAAAACCAACACAAATAGGGTCTTCATTGCACTCATTATGTGGGAGCACAAACACAACTAAATGGTTATGGATTCGGACAAGGATAGGATGTTGTTTATAGCCTAATTCAAAAAACACAAATATCAAGAAGTAGAAAGGTGGCAAAGGATAATCGTTTTACTAGTTTTGAATACATGGAAAAGTTGGAGTACTAAGTACAGTGAGATACAATAGACTCCATTCAATTTCCACCTCATCAAAAAAGGAATCAATGAATATGAAAAGAGAGGAAATGAACTTCACTTATCTTGATGATGAAAAAGTAATCATTACTTGGAAGTACGGTGGACCAGTTAATATCGCAAGCAATTTTATTGGAAAAGATCTTATTAACAAGTGCAATCGATATTTTAAAGATATTAAGAAAAAACTTAAAGTAATTCACCGTCATATTTGCAAAATTTACGACAACACTATGGAGGGGTTGATCTATTGGATAATAAATATAGTTGCAAACTATGGAATAAGTGCATGAAGAAAAAAATGGTATTGGTGATTTTATTATTGGTTTTGAAATGTGAAAATTGTTCAAGTATGGCATCTTTATAGAAATAAGAGGGGAATTTTAAATTCAAAGGAAAATAAAATATTTTATAAATTGATTTTACACAAAGTTTGTTTTTTCGCTAATAATTTGATTTTTTTTAATTAAACAAGATTGATTTTCCGTGTCTTAAAGTTTTTTTAAGGTATGGTTTGTCGATTCGAAAATACGCAAAAAGAAAAAAAAAAACCAATTATTGTAATAACGGAAAAGGGAGATTATTATTATTATTATGTTGTTTATCGACATGAAATAAAAATTCTGTAGTTATTTCACGAATTAATAAATTAATTCGTGAAATAAAATATGTAATGTGTCTTAGTATTATATAATATATTAAGATATTACATTAGATATTAAAAAGGCACCATATTATAATGCTATAAATGACATTGACAATTGTCAATATGATTTCCTGCTGGGTAACCCTTTGCTAGCTAATTATAATTTGAAATTTGGGAAATTTTTTAGCAGAAATAACTTAGTTAACTTAGATCAAACTTGAGGTGTTTTACAACAATGAGATATAAAATGTCCCATTTGAATTTGTAATTACAAAAATTAGACTACATAATATCTTTTGATGAATGAATTACTATACTTTTTCAGTATATGTATTATATTGGATAAATATCGCTATAATATACATCACCAATCAGTATTTGCTCACTAAAAAACTTTTCAGTGCCCAGGTGGTGGTGCTAAGAAAAATATTATATTTGTTGTGTTTCATTTTAGTGATGAATCAAATACTATGTATCTGAGTATAAACACTTGAAATATGTAGATGATTCAAGGATGTAAATTTGAGTACTTTTTGACACATCACTAATTTACATATTTATAGACTCTTTGTCATCACAGTTTTTGAATATAATTTGTCCTTGAAATTCATCATCATTCCTCAGCGTTATTCCCATTATTAAACAACTACAGGAGTTCCCACATTACTTTGTCGATACAAACACTGTAGATTTCTCATAATGCGGCATTTAAAATTATTCTGACTCCTTGTATAGTGCGATTTATTTCACTCATATCCCGGTTTTTTATAATATCATAATCATAAACTATTTAAAATAGTATAAAAACTATTTGTTAAGGTAAACAAAAAAATAGTCTGGCGCGTCTGCAGGATTGTATATTTTTTTTCTTCTCCAGCCCAGCCCCTGCGGACGCCCCTAGTAGTTTTTTTTTTTAGTTTGTTCATACCTATTGCCTAGTATATATGGTATTCATTTAATACATAGCAGTATATTATTTTGAATAGGAGAAGTGTCCTGTAAGTGATTTGATTCGATACACTCACTGAAAACTTTTGATTATTACCTAACATACAAACTTGCAATAAAAAAAGATTGCTGAGTAAATATTGAGATTAGCTCCAATAATTTAAATTTTACAGTGTTAAATAGTGCCTATTCAATAACTTCAGCTATAATATAGAGCACTCGAAGTAGAAAAAAATTGATTTTTAGTAAGGTTCTTCATTTTAATTGGTTCGTTAATGGTTATATATATTTTAATCATAATAAAGTAATAAATAATTCATTTTTTAAATGTTGAAATGTTTGTATCAATTTGCTTCTACTTTGATTTTTATCAATATAGTTATTTCATGTCGAAATATGGCACTGAATCGTAGTTATACCCAAAAAACTTGATCCTTCATGTAAGGCTTTAAATGCCAAACCTGTTGAATTTGAAAGTTTTAATTCATTTTCGTATTTTACAGCTTAAATAACAATAAAAAATGTGAATTTCAGCCTGTAGGCGTTCCAATACCTTCATATTATTGCATAGTGTATACCATCTGAAAAAACTGGAAAACCAATTCAATGTTATTTCCCTACACTATCCTGGTTATGATGAACTTTTATTTACTGAATTACACATTATCCTTATATTTTCCAGAATAGAAGTGTCCACATTCTATTTTCAATTAGAGAAAAGAAGAAATGAATGACGTAAGACTTGTAACAACTTATTAATACACATTACACGCACGCAGACAAATACATATTTTCTCTTGTTTCAATCCTTCTCTTGAGGAATGGAAAAAGAGGACAATATATAAAGCAAGCCTAACAAAGAGCTTAAAACAGCTTAGAAACTTAGGCACAAAAGAATGTACATTGTTTTGAAATTAGTGATGGAACAATTCCATACAAAATCCCGATACCTATTCCGATGTTATTCTAGTAAAAATCCCGATGCCGATTCTGATGCCAATTTTTATTCTTTAATATATTAAATGCTCGCTAAAAAATACCATTTTGCTATCAGGGGCGTCCACAGAATTAAATATATATATATTTTTAATTGGTTTAATAAAAAAAAATATAAATAATAGGATAAACTCTAATTTACAGTGTTTATTATTGCTGAGAATCGGCATAAAAAAGTCTAATTGGTTAATTTAACCACATCCATCACCTGTCTGCCAAAAGAAAAAAAAGGCCCTTTGCAGGTAGTTCTGGCCAATTCTTCCACACTATGAAATCATTATTCAATAATTGCTTGAAAGGGCTCACAACCTCCCAAGAGGATATTCCCAATCCAACAATCTACATTTAGTATACTGATATTAATCAAATGACGTTATTTAAAACTGAACTTTTTTGCTAAGGGGCTTTTTGTGTCCTTATTGAAAGAATTTTATATAATTATGATTTTTTTTTTAAAACCCAATGTTTGCTCAATTGGTCTGATGGAGTAAGCATATATAAGTAATGCACTATAAGCACTTCATCTCAACTATAAATTGTCTTTGAAGTCCATATTTGACGGATTTGTAATGTATATTTCCTTCTCTAAAAGTGACTGTGAATCGAACCTAAGACAATTGAGTTCAAGATTAATATTTATTTCTATTTTTAAAATGACCACTTTTATAATAGGGTCATTCATTTTTAAATTTTTTATTCTCTAAGTGGCCGTCAATTTTTTTATTATTATTCTGGTCTACGCTGTTTTTAGTTAAACCGTTCGGCTTCACCTCTCCAACTAGGATAGACTTGGTTTTATGCATTACTCCCCGTAAAACCCCTAACTGGGCGCATGGTTTGTGAAAGTCTCCAAAAAAAAAAAGAAATCGTTTAAAACCCAATTCAACAGAAACCTCAATCAATTGGGGAAACCGGACTGATCCTATCAAAATTGTCGACAGTATTTTCTTTGATTATATTAAATATTTAAGTTTTACACTCATTCAAATAGTCGTCATGTCAGACAATAACTGAATTTGAAGGTGAAATCACATGAATATTTTTTTAACATGCCTAAAATACTTCCAATTAGTATAAGTGTCTATATTTAAAAAAAAAAATTGTCGACGCTTAATAGGTCAAAGCTCTGCTGGGTACTCCCCATAGTTTTTATACATATCTGAATCAAATTTTAAGAAGGACTTTTCTTTTTAATTTTTTACTCTTCTCTTTTCAGCAAAGTTACTTATTTCTCTCTGAATTATAAGATTTATATTATCAACTAAGAAAAAGAGGTTTGTTGAATTATAGGATGCACAATATCTTCCGTAAATCAATGAAATACATCAATAAAGCTAAAAATTGCTACACCCTTTTAAAAAAATCTCAAGTCTTTACATTTATTGTAGTCAAAAATAAGTCAAATAAGTCAATATGCCAACTGTTATTTATATCTTAAATACACCAAAACTTATCTTTGTCATATTTTTTCTACAAAATTTTTAAAAATGAATTATATATAACTGCATAATATTAAATCCAACGTAGTGCTGTATTATAATAAAAGTGTAGCTATAAAATTGTATATGATAGCCAACATTTTTTCATAAAAATAATGAGCTGACCAATATATCTACTATCAATAATATCTTAACAACTAAATATAGGACGGCTCTCGTAACTTCTCAATGACTCAAAGAGATTCAAGAAACAAGTAACAATATTAAATTATAATGAGTAACCCAGCATTAAGTAGGAAACATTTGGTTTATTTTAATCATGGGAAATATATGTATTGCACCAGAATGTCATAGTAAGTACAGAGAAACTGAGTCCGAAAGTATCTAAACTGGCCCCGGAAAAATAAAAAAAACCCATTTGTAAATGTTTCTAAAGGGTGAGTCACTAAAAAAAAACTTTGGATTCAAGCTCAAATTAAAGTTTGATGCTGTTCCAACAGTATTTCCAGATATTCAAAAAACGTGAGAAAACAAACTTTTCCTGAAAGGACAACAACTTTACCTACTTGTACTAAAAGATTATATTTTAGAAAATGTATATTTACATTTCCAAGTAGTTTAAGGTGCATTGTTATTTTTTTTTCAAATTTGAGTAAGATAGACTTAGTCTTAATTCTTAATTTATTTCAAGAATATGAGATATAAAATTTCACAGATATAAAATAAACATTGAATAAATCGTGTTTACCCAAATGCATTATTGTAATATACAATGAAGACTTCGTCATTTTTTTCGCCTAATAATTGACCTCTCTTTCTCAATTTTTTCAAAAGGACTTTCCATACCTATTGTCGAAGTGAATCATATATACTCATTGAAATGTCTGAGCCGTTATTCTGATATCAATAAGGTTTTAGCATATTTAAAAAATAAACAAAATGAACCCAAACTAGCTGTAAGCATAAAGTATACCATAGAGATATTGGAAGAAGCAGTACATTATCAAGGCTTTAATTCGAAAAATCATATCAGTTTTTTTTTAAAAACAACTTTGCCTTCACTCTGTGAGTGCGAAAGGACGAATATACACCTGAATTTGTAGGAATTTTAATACTTTGGCATAATACAAACCCAGCTTTATATAATCAAATTAGAGAATTTAGAATTATTTACTTGCTATCAGTACACAAGTGACCAGGTAACTATGGTACCAATCACAAATATTGGATCTAAGATTGGGTCTGAAGCAAACAAGCCCCCTTCTTGTAAATAAAACAGCCCAATTTTTGTCCAGTAAAAATAAAATGCCCGGTCAATCTATAAAATTCCCGAATAGAGTGGGCAATGGTCATTTTAACTTCATTTACATTGCCACGTGAAATTATTGTGGATAATTTGATTATTAAACATTTCATTGCTAAGCAATTTGATCATTAAGGATTTGGTTATGATACAATTTCATTCCCAGCAATTTGTTACTCTAGTTTATTTTCATTGAAATTTATTTGTATTCACACAATCAACACTTATATTTCCAATATTTTTTAAAAAAAAAAAAATTTAATTTCAGTGAATTATAACTGAAATCGACCTGAATTACTCAATATGGCCTCCCTCAGCCTCATCGGCAGCCTCTGCTTTTTCCCTGAAGACCTCACAAATCTTACTAGTGTATTCTTTTGACAAATCATCCTATGCAGCCTTGATGGAGGTCTCCAATAATCTCACAGACTCGTAAGGCTTGTTACAGGCAGCTAACTCGACCTTTGCCTAAATAGAATAGTCCTAAGGACTAAGATCGGGTAAACTGGGAGGCAACATGTTTTTCGACACATATAGAAGAAGCTTTTCTCTACGCAACAGGGGGCTTAAAACCTATCGCCACCATTATCCTGAGTAAGACCCTTTCTAATATCCTATGATATACCCCGTCTAACTACAATATAAATTTCATTTAAAATATACTAGATCATGGATATTTAACCTCTTAATATAATGGCCTGCATTGTCGTTTAAAATATTTTAAAGACCGCAGAACCTATTAAGTTAAATTTCTTGAAAAATGGCTGTATAAAACAAAACTATTAAATGCAAAATTATTTAAATTTTAGACCGAATATAAAAAAGGTTTTAAGTCAAAATGCCAAAAAAGTTTATCTGGCTACCCTGTTAGAGTATCAGAAAATACGATAACCCGTCAAATATTTTTTAATGTTTGTACCTATTATAAGTGTTCTACGCGTTTTGGTGATATTGCCTCAATATTGCTAAAAAATACTACTTGAAGTGAGAATGAGTAGTGGGCTACACCTAAACATAAGGTAGGCCGGAATGAACCCTGTGATCTATAGGTTTGTAAAATGCCCAGGCATTTTGCAAAATGCCATATTTTCTGCATTACCCGTCATAATTATAAAACATATTATTTCTTCGTTTATTTTTCAAAAATAATAAATTATGAAATATCCATGGCGTGTCAAATGAGGTGAGTGAATCGACGGCTGACAACAAAATAAATAATATAGGGTATTGTTGTGTTAGTGAGATAACGCCGTGATATACATACAGTAATAATATATAACACGTGGACATATTTATAGCTTATGTGGGAAGCTCTACGAAAAGAAAGCACATTTTTATATTATCAATTAAAACATATAATTTTTAATGGAATGATGTGAATAAGAAAGCGTTGACTAAATGTGTTTGTTTTTTAAATGATGAGTTAGAATAAGTAAAGAATTTACAATTGTGGACTCTCATACATCAACATTGTAGATGTATGAGAGTCCAGAATCCATATGCAATTTTTTTTATTAGGAGTCATGGAAATAACTAGTGATGTAACAGATCTTTAAATTGCAGTTCTAGGTTACAAGCAGTTCTTTGCCCTAGTAGTTCCCACTTCTTCACTGTTCACCACTTATATTTCAGTAGTTCTCATCAATTAGCCTATGGAATAACCAGGGATGAACAGGAAGGGGTAGGTTAAGGCCGTCCTTTTTATCACCGTCGAGTTAGGTGGTCCTCAGAGGGGCGGAAAAAAATATTCGTCAATTAATTAATTGTCTCAATTTTGCGAGTGTTAATTTGATATTTAGTCTGGGCGACAAAAAGTCACGGGCTGATACTAATTTTATCAAAAAGGCTAGATATCCTATATGCCTGAAAGAAGGAGAGCACACGTCAATGGGTGGTCCGTTAGATTCTCAACACTTAAAATTTAAACTTTAACAAGATATAATTTAATAATTAACCATATAATATCAACAAAATTAACAATATATATGTCTGTCTGAGCTCGCTTAGTTATTAATATAGCCGCACTTGGCTTTCAGGGCGCAGGCCTGGCACCCTCTGCAGATGTATGTCATGGTGTCCTAGTGCTGGCCGACAGTGACTTTGAGGGCCTCGGTATTTGTATGACAGACACTGCAAGCCTTCCCAAAAAATATAGGAGGGCTAAAAGTGTCAAAAAAGATTTCAAAATAGCTCAAAAGAGTCTGACACCGGAGGAGATGGATTTCTATCATTGCTGGTCTCAAAAGTGGTCTCTCCATCATCACAAGGCTCTTTCTATCCATGTTTTGAATAGTTCTCTGGACAGCTTTGTTGGGAATCCCGAGATCTCTTGTATGAGTCCTCATGGACTTGAAGGGATTGTCCTAGGCTGTTTTCTTTAACACCTCCAGGTCCAGTTTAGCCTTTCTTCCTCTCCAACGTTTCGGACTTGCTGATGACTAAAGTGTGATCCTAGAGGCCCCAACTTCTTGGAGTGTGCGAATGGAAAATCGTCGATCAGGTTCAAGTGTCATTTTCTGTCTTGGACGTAAGCTAAAGAGTTCAGATTGGTTTGCAGAGTCACTAATTGTTTATGCTTTAATATATCGAAATATGAATTAATTTCAACCTTCATTAATTATTGAATTAGTAAGTGCTCCAATTTCAATTTGCCACTCGGTAACGCTTTATTCTTTTTGATTAGTTATTAAAAATTTACGTATCAGGGTAAGGTTAATTTGAAAGTTATTTTCTCAGTTAGCAGATTTGCAAACCGGTTCAGAGCCGCGATCCGATACATCCCTAGAATTAACCATCAATAAATAACGAGCACTTGTAATGTAAGGAACAAATATATTTACAAATCTAATAAAAAATAATTATCTTAATATAAAATAAATAAAAAATATTAATGAAATTTTATTCAAAATATTTTTGTATCCACAAGGATGTAACAAATTTAAAGAAGTACACTGTCTGACCAAAATATAAATATGATTAAAAATTATGTTCTTTGACTATTTAGTAGATTATGTTTGTCGGATGTAGCCTAAAAAAAATAAAATTACAGAATAGTTAAAGATACATGATATATTCAGAGAGATACAGAGAGAAAGAGAGTTTGTTATAACATACCAATTTGGAGAGCTCATATAAGCACTTTGTAACCTTGGGTACATTTCTGAGTTCCAATAAATCCTCAGGATCAAAAATATCCTTAACGCCGTATTTGGACATTTCACTAATTAACTTCTTGACTCTGTCATGAGCAGGATTAGTGCCCCAAGAGATATCTATGTCCTCTAATGGAACAGAATTGAAGACAATAGACGTCATTACCCTTTGGAATGAACAAGAAGAAGAGAGAATTAGGACTCATAAAGTTTGTGTCACTCTGTCTAGAATCTCATTTTTGTCGCCTTTTTAAGATGGAAAAAGTCTAATTAATATCTAAGTTAATAATAATTATTATCATTTGCAATAAATATAGGAGAGTAGTTCACTAATTCAACTAATAAGAGATATATATATTTATTTAAAGTCCTTTATTAACCAACCAACTCTTAGAGTTCAAGAAATTCGATCGGCATATATATGTTTGTAAGCTGCAAACAAAAAGCAAGTGGGATTATATTAGTCTTTTCTAATAATCACTCTATATATTTGTGTAAAATCCCCATCAAAAAATATAATTTAAAACGGAATTAGTAAAAAAATCAACCTATATCTATATAATTTCTTTTATAAAACGTAAAAAGCTCTAAACTTACTTTGATAACACGGAACCATCTTGGATAAGCTTGTCAAAGTTCTTTGTAGGTTTCTCTTCAAGGATTAAAGCAATCCATCTCAAGACCTTCTCTTCCATATAAGAATCTCTCTGAATGATATAAAGAAATAGTAAGAAATATTATAATAATGATCTCATTGGATCCTTTCAAAGACGATGACATATAAAACATGAGGCGATGTAAGTTCAATCCTTATCTGGCCCTGCATTAGATCATGAGCCAATAACTCGAATATCTATATTTTAGTATTTTCACTGCTCTTATGATCCAAGTCAAAACCAAGCAAAGACGATAAATCCTTCCAGAGTACATTCGAGAAAAAGGGACTTAAATATGTTTCAGACTCACGTTAAGAGATGTTTTCCTAAGATAGCCTGATCGCTCAGAAAGGCTTGATGTGGAGGGAGACGAAGAAGAAGTAGATTTGGATCCTCCATATTTGGGACTACTACTTCTTAAAGAACTCGAGGAGTGGTCAAAATTGGTAATAAAGTTTTTCTGCTCCGGTGTAATTTTACGCACTACAGGTCTATGAGATGATGTTGAGTCCGGCATTTTCTTTCTTTGCCTCTCTTGATCCCTACTATGTTTCAAAACAAATGATGAGTCCAATGCAAGCTCACGTGGAATTTATATAGGATTACTTACTTATTAGAGAGGGAAAAAACCTCCCCTACCTATACACAAACCCAGACGTAATTCAAATAATTGGGGGAGTACGCGCGTTGCTCAAGAAATATTCCCTCACCCGGGGAAAAAATAGATATTCAACATATGTAAGAGAGTCACCTTGCACTGGCTACGGTCTACTAGGTACGTTACCTACCCTTTCCTTCATCCTCTCTCTGCTCTTGAATAAGAACATGATGATGAGACATTGAGGGTAGAAGTTAGAGCCATAAATTATTATACACATGTAGGTTATATGATGCCCCTTAACACAAAAGCAAGATATAATTTTTTTTTATCAAAATTGAAGCTGGATTACTTTTGCATTCCTCTGCAAATGATCAAATTCCCCCGTTGGGTGTGTCACAAATTGCACTTAAAGTCATAAAATGGACTGCCACAATAAAAGAATGAGAAATTGATCGGCTATATTTAAAAAATGTCATATCGGGGCGAATATAAGTCTCTTAAATATAGTACAAGTTCTAAACCAATGCTCAAATTCTTAGGTATCTTAACTCATCCCAGAAATTTATATAGTACGACAATTATTGTCTCAAATATGAAATTATAAAGCAATAAGATATTATCTCATTTTTGTACAAAATTGTTTTTATGTTGACGTACTACATAAACAGCATCATTGCTACAACTTTTTGATGCACATGTAGAATTTTTGTGTCATCATTACGAACATAAAATATATTGTTTTTGTCAAAATAAAAATAATCTTACTACAAAAACCTTAGAGATATAATTATAGTCATGAGGGGTCATTTTAATTATAATAACTACGTCACTTAACCCATGATGGCCATATGGGTAAGAAAGGAAAGAAGAGGGGATAAGAGAGAGAGAGAGAGAATGATAGAAAGTAAGATGTCGTTTAAACTTATTTAAAGATTTCTAAAAATAACCTTTGTTTATTCTTTGTTTTTTAAATTTTTGAAGCTTTTTACTTCCTCATATCCAAGAAGGTAAAGAGAAAAGAATTCTATTTTTGTCATTAAAGCATTTCTGGATGAAATGAGGGAAATGAATATTTAAACGGAAAAAAAAAATGCGGTCTTGGAGTACAAGAAGTACATATAATATATAGACACACACATGGTACAGCAGTATTTTGAAAATGTGGATAAATATACACAACAACACAAAAAGAAGATACGAACATACCTACGCATCAAATAGGAAATATTACTCAAAGGAATCCATCCTGCATAATATTGCTCATCTGTTATTAGTGTTGGATCCGTCCTAGAACTCTCCAATCTTTATTACCATTCAACGGTCCTTCAGTCCTAGCTATCTTTATAGCTATTTTTCACCCTTAGCTAGGATTGAAGGATATAAAAACGAAGAAAATAATGTAGTATATCTAAAACAATACGTTCTAGCCACACATCTCCTACATCAAGCTTAAGATCGTATCTTGTCTCTGTGAAAGAGGTTGGGATGAAACTTCCCGGACTGAAATGATTTATTTAGTAACTACGTCATTACAGCTGTTTTATTTACTGAGTGGTACATTCAAATCTTAACACTTTGAATTTTAAACTTTAACGAGATATAATTTATTAATTAACATTAGAATTTCAACACTATAAATATGTGGATGAGTGTCTGAGCTCTCTTAGGTAGCCCCCTTAGTGGAAATGATGGTCTCCAGGCGGGGAAGGAAGGCCTGGACTGATGGGACTGCAGTCTTTTCAGTTATTATACAGATCAAACACTATCTTTTATATATGTATGTATAAAATAAAGCGTGAGCCGACAAATGGGCGATAACATTTTTACCGAAAAACAATTTGACGAAGAACATTTTGCGGAACAGAAAATTCGCGGAAGAACAATTTGCCTAACGGACATTTCGCCGAAAATTTATTTAGGACATTTGCCCCAAACATAATAAACATAATAAATACTATATTGATATATAGGATTGCATACTTTAGTTCAATTAAAAAAGATTGTAGGATAAATTGCCCGATTGTTATTGTTCAACTGCTATATATGTCGTATAAGTTAATTAATTATTGTTCTTTTCCAGAAAATATTTTTTTATTTATTAGGCATATTCATTATTAATCATTATATATATGAACACAACACAGTAGCATGTAGTTCGAATCTTTTACCCTTCTATTACTTTTAATAAATTAAATAATAAACAAACACGACAGTGATTCAATCGAATGGACGAAGTACTAATAATTAATATCTGTTATCAATTATTGTTCGACATGATGGATTATTTATATTCGAAAAGACTCATGGAACAAGCATGATATCAGATCAGGGAGGAGTAGTGATTTAAAATCAGCCAACCTCCTCTTATTTTGAAACATCCTGGATCATACCAATGTATAAATCTTAACATTCGCATTGAATACGAGTTGATGCCAATCATAAACACGGATATTAGAATCACATTAAACCTAATATGTACTAAAAATCAATAATTAAATATTTTCCTCAATATTAAGGGAAAAAGAGATTTCATGTATATAAAACTTGGTTGTTTAGATCCCCAAAATGAACGACATCAAAATTGTGACGTAACATAAAAACACTCTACAATATCCAGAAGTGCTAATGAGGATTAGTGTGAATTAAAATAATACAAATTTGGGAAATCTGTCATTATTTTGTGTAGGACAATAGTAATTAAAGTACATGATATTATTTTTTAAGTAACATTTGACAAATTATATTTAAATAAGGTAGAAGGTAAATTCTTTGATTTATAAGAGGCTTCAAGACAGTCTTTTAGGTAAATGCATGATCATCTTTCATGGTTGTAGGACACACATCTCATTATACACACTAAATAATCCTTTAAAGATCAGCGTTAGCATATACAAGGACGTCATATATTTATATATTCCTTTTTTTTAGGGGGAAGGGTCGGGCTTGGTTTTTGAAAAAAAAAAAAAAAATGATAAATTTATATTCAGGAGTACCATATGTATTACTCCCGTCTTTCTCGTACTCTTTTTTTTTCTTTTCAAAAATGTTTACTCTACTTATTATATATTGATGGGGATTCTGCCACATTTTTTTTTTTTTTTTTTTGGGGGCAAGGTCGTGCGCAGATTTTTCGTTTGAAGCGAGCTTTTTGTTTGTTTTTTTAATCACAATTTTGGAAGAATGTTTTTGTATTTTTATAGAAGCTGAATTTGATAAATAAGTTGTTTTAGAGGAGACAAAAACTTTTTGACAATTTTTTTTTTTTTTTTTTTTTTAAAACGTTTTAACAATAAAAATAACCTAAATTGTTGGCTTCCCTGCATTACATGTACAATGTAGTATGCCTCGAGAAAATCATATCAAGACATCCCTTTTCTTAATTAGTTTTGTCTTCGATCATAATGTGGAGATGCTATACATTGTATATTGACAAGACAAATATTCCGTCTCATAAATTTAAAGACTTAACATCATTACATATTACCTGGAGCATATGTAATGTACTTAATTGATGTTTACATGCAAAAGAATTTGAAAAATTCGCTTGTTTGACATTATTTTGCTAATAAAAGTTTATTAATCACCCTCAAGTCAAATTTAAAGAGAGATAATTATTTAATGCAAGTTGAAATATGAAGTGTTCGTCTTTTATTAGATTCCTTTATTCAAACATGAAGACTCGAGTCATAGTCATAAGCGGAGTTTGTAGGAGGATTAAGGGAGCATATTTCTCAAGATATATTAAATGAACGCGTAAAGGGTGGTCATCTAAAGATTTGCAAGCCGAAAAAAAGTAAAAGGCAGCTGTGACTTTATTTCTCAACACATTTTATTAAAATTTTAACGACAATTAACATTATAACATAAATTTGACATTCAATCAATAAGGTCGACATTAATTTGAACCACACGTTCACCACTTCACTGGAAATGTCTCACTGCCTTTTTTACCGTCCACCTGGGTAAAGTCTGTAATGCCTGTATTGCAGTCTAAAGCTGGTCTTTCATGATACTGGGAATCCAGGGTAAGACTTAGGTATATAGAACACTGATGTAGACCTTGGCATTGACCTTCAGGTCCTGCTCGAAGATTAAGGGTTGCATAACGTGACCTTCGCTACTAACAACCCCAAGAACAATAACTTGCTGTGGGTACATTGCTTTCATGATCTTATGGACGTTATAAAGACTTTTTTCCAACCAGGTATTGTTCCTTGAGTTATGTTTCTTCGTATTACTGAAATTTTTCTTATCTGAGAAGAACCAGACAAGATATTTCAAGTGAGACTTCTCTTTTAATTTGATCAAAGCCTTGGTTCGGGTTACCCTTTTCTCTCTGTTTGACAGGGTTTGCAGCTGTCTCTTACAATGTACATAGCTGCGGTACCATAGGTCTTCAATGATGATACAATGGGCACTTGAAAGGGACGCTACCTTGATGCTGTATGCAATTGCATTCATGGATTGGTCGGGATTCCACTCATTTTTTGTTTTGTTTATTTTATTCAACTACTCAGGACGATTTTGACCCATTTTGGGTAACAAGGCTTCTGGAAAATCATCGTCAGTGGGTTCTCACCATCCTACTCGACATGTTTTCTGAATTTTTGGACGAATTCTGTTGTGCACCCGACCTCTTAGCCAAAAACGCGTTGTCTATTTTACAATTTAAATTGCACAAAAGTGCACAACGTTTTTTTTCCTGACTTAAAGAAGCCAAATGAGTAACTGACGTGGTAGGGTGACATTTCTACTGAACTTACTCTCTATTAATGTATGTTTGGTTTGTATTAAAATAGATTTTTAGGGGATTGATGAGGCCAGATAAAATTGCGAACGTTTAAAAGAACTACCTTTTGTATTTTATATGATTATGGGACAAAATGGCAAAGGAAAAGTGTCAAAGTGGAAAAAATGCACAATTATTTTAAGATGATATACATATGTATATATTAAGTAGGCTATAAGGAATGTACATTTTAAAATCAAGTGAATGGAGATATTTTTATCAGCTATTCTGTAATATGGGTAACTTCCCGTCAGCACATCAGTTTACCTTCTCATGAAATAAGGCCACAGGATTATTTTTTGCAACATTCAATATTTTTAGTCATCCTTATAATTTACCATAAAAATTTGTGAAATGATTTTTTACTATTTACACTTACTTTGATAACTGGATATAACTTATTTAAGAAATAACAGAGATAAGATAATAACAAAGTGTAGAATGGACGCCAGCAATTTATTTACTGTTTTCCTTTCCAAAACCAGGGATACAGAAGCAAAAATAAAGATGACCGACCATATCCCTCTTTGTTATATGTCAGGATTCTTTTAAGATGTCAACAAAATACATGTAGTGTTTTCTTATAGCCAACACATGCGTTAAAAAGCTCTGGTTGTAACAAAGAATAATTTATAGCCTACATCAGCACCATTTTTCCACTTAAAGCATTCTTTTTTTTCTTGATACCATTCTATATACTTAGAATGTAAATATTAACTGAAAAAGTCCATTGAAATCAAAACCCTTTGAATTTTAAATTTCAAGAAAATACTATTTATTAATTAACTATAGAATTTCAACAAAATTAGTACTATAAATAGATGTGTGTCTGAGCTCTCTTAATAACTAATGTAGCCGCCTTCAGTAGCAACAATGGCTTCCAGGTGGCGGTGAAAGGCCAGGGGGCCGCTACAGACGATGTTCACTGTCATAGAATCTAGTGCTGGATGAGAGTAGCTTTGAGGGACTCGATGTTTGGATGACGCACACTGCAGGCCTTCCCCTCGATATGCACATAAAAGTCTTAGTTGAGTGGGTTAGCATTAGGACTGTACGTTCAACTTCCAATGTTTCGGACTTTCTTACGGTGTAGACGGTTGTCCATGAGACACTTCACTGCTTGGAGTGTGCGAATGGAAATTGGTCGACCACGTTCAAGTGTCATTTTCTCGACTTATATACAAGTTAGAGAGCTCAGGTTTGTTTTGTAATTAATTGTTTATGCTTTATATATATCGAAATATAAATTAATTTCAATCATTCAAGTTTAATTAATTATTGAATTAGTAAGTGTTCAGATAAGTGTTTTAATTATACTCAATCTAAGGAATAAAGGGGGAAAAACAACAAAAAAAACACATAATGATCCTGTAAGAATATAATAATTAAGCTATTTAATTTTAATCAGAATTTGAAAATTGTTACACAGTTGGGGGAGGGAGGGATGTAAATAGTATTTTGTTAAATACTACGATTATAAAGTACACATTCTCACTTAATAAATCTTGAGAGACTGGGGGAGGGTGTCCCCCCATACATACTCCGATATTATTTTAATCACATTTTCTGTTTATTCAAGTTTCCTGCTCCTATCAAACAGCAGGCTCCATTTAATGCTAATCATAATTGAAAACGACGAGTTGCGAACTCGACCCAAGCTGTTTTAATATAGGGTATCCCGTAAAATGATTGGTGTGAAAAGATTGCAGACTAAATTCCTGAGTGTAATATCATGATGAAGCAATTTCATTGTGAGTTATTTCATTGCAAGACAATATTATCATGCCTACAAACGCGGCGGCGGCGGTGGAGTTAAAACTACCTTTTTATTTTTTGGATATTACAAAGTGTTCATAATGCTGAGGGAAGTGGCTGCTGTGGTATAATTTTTTTTAGTATTCTATACTTTGATAGCCCAAATATAATATAATTGTAATGAAATTGCACAAGATCATATTATTTTGTGCAATTAGATAAATTACTCAGAATTATATACACCACTAATTTTCTTATTTTTTATGTAATTGTAATTTTTTGTAGGATATATTTGTTCTTCATTTCTCTGATAACTACCAAATTAAAGTACAGTAATTATTTACTTTTCTTAAATATATATCTGTTATGCCATGTTTACACTTTCTTTTTATTGCAATAATAGTAATATTTTTAAATTATTATTTTGCCGTTTAATCTCAAGTAATTTTTTCCAAGACAAAACAAACATATATGAATTTAAATATAATTCCAATTTTTTTCTTGCAGTAATGCTATTTTAAATGTAGAAGGTTCTCCTCTTTAAAGGATTAATTCATTTTCTCCTTCCAAAATCATAAAACAAGAAGTTGATATTGGCAAGGGTCCTCATTCAGGTATACCATATGATTCTCTACTCCTCGCACTCTCACAAAAACCCATATCTACTCATTAGTCGTCCAATCAATCTCTTATTATGATAAGGGATTGAGAAAAAAAATCCTCAAAAACAAAATAATAGTAATTATTATAAAAACCTTCATATTTTGGCACTTTTCTTAATCTATTCATAACACATTTTTCTTTAAAACGGAAAATATTTTTTTAACCCCTAGTCATTCCTAATCCAAGCATAACACATAAATAAAAATTTGATTTCATTCATGCTATGTATAAAAAAATCTATGTAGCCATATGGTATATAATTTAATTTTCTTTATTTAGTAATCGATGATAGTGAGTGAAAAGGCTCTTGAATGCATGTAATTTTATACAAAATACACACACATAAAAAAAAAAAATTGAAATGTTTGTTACTCAAACTGTATTCACCTGCATAGGTATACATGTATTGCCCTAGAAGGTGTAGTTTTAATGGTACATGACAATTTTAGGTAGTACATTGTGAATAATTAAAGTTAGGACAATCTCTTATTTTCTCTGATCATGAACGGTTCGAATCCTAACACGTAAATATTTGAGTAACTTTTAGGTAATCCAAAATCAAAATTAGACAGATACTTGTCTGGAACCCTCAAATTAAGCAATTCTTACTTTTTACTGGAAACTTTTTTTGCTCAGCATGATTGTTTTTAAATCTAAATAGGTGTAAAAATTTATTTTCAAAAAATTAATAGTTTAAAACTAATTTTTCCATAAAATTAGATTTTAATCACTAATAAAGATAAACAACGATGCTATAGATAACATTTTTTTTTTAAAGTAGAATTAAGCAAATTTTTTTATTTTATTCCAAAAATTTAATATTTGAATTTTTTCCAATTTCTAAAAAAATAAATTTTTGTCTCCAGCTATAGATTTTTGAAATTTTTATATTATAAATATTATATTATTGAAAAGATTGTCAAACTCTACAAACTCATGATGTATGTAAGTATTTTATTCTGATAGAATTGTAGATTGAAATATATCTAGAACAGTTATTATACATAAGTATATATGTACATATTGCTTTTTTCTTTTACCTGCCTGTGGTTCAGTTACACCAGTTGGTTTTTTTAAGTTTTTTTTAGAATGAAAAAATCTACTATGAAGCACTACTTTCAAGTGATAAATTACACTCTAACGTTCCTGCCTTGTTCCTCTGCTCCTTCCTTAAAAGGAAGAAGTTCCTGCCTTGGAGATTTGGATAGTAAGGGAAAAAATGTGAAATCAAATCAGTTTGACGAGTCCTGTATACACTGTTTCTATGAAGCACTCGGATAGATTATTCATGGAGAAGACTTCAAGTCATGGAAATTTTTACAACTCGGTTATTAAAACGTAAGCAATTTTACTTGTTTCTCATTTCTCCCCCCAAAATATTTAAGAGATCCATCGGTAAAGAACTTTACTTTATTACTATAGAAGATTGAAGTCTTCCCTATTAATTTATTTTCTTGATATGAAGCACTGAGCTGTAGTTACACACGCTCGTTACTATATGGTTACTTCTTAGATCAAATCAGGAGTGTCTGCAGGTATATATTTTAGGTACGGCTTGGTTTTTAATTTTTTTGGAATTTTTTTTTTTAAATTTATAGTTATTCAAAAAAAATTAATTTTTTTTGCTCTGCTCCATAATTTTCCCGAGTGACGAAAAATATTCTAGTTAAAAGCAAACGTTCCCTAATTTGGGGAAGACTACAGACCCTGCGGGTCCTCCCTGTAAGTTGTCATGCAGTTCTAAGAAATCAAGTCCAAACTCAAAAATGAGACGATGACAGACAAACTTTGCTTTATTAATATAGAAGATGAAAGTCTTCCGATTTTTTTCTTTTATTTTTTAATATGAAGTGCTGAGCTTTAGGCTCACATGCTTGTTTTTATTTCTTAGATAGCGTACTACTAGAATAAAGATAACACCATTGTTATTTAAGGGTATCAATACCTGGACAGAACTATGTACAACAATGATAAATTTATTTTGTTTCTTTAATGATGAGATTCTTTTTATATAAATATCTTAGTAAAAGTAAAAATCCAGTGAATTAAATAGTACATTTTCAATTAATTTTGGTTTTTATACATAAATATGTAACCATATGTATATAAATGTAGGTTTTATTTGAAAATGTTGTATAAAGATTAATGCTATTGTATAATATTATAAATTAACGTTAGGATTTACCCGTTTTATTTATTTAATTTCAAATTAGTTTATTAATGCTTCAAATAACTCCAGAATTTAGTAAAACTTGTCGTTAGACAACACTTGAAGTTCTTCCATCCCTTTGACCTCCTTCCTTCTTCAACCATATTGAGACTAACTCGATAATCCTCTTCCTCATTTCTTTTTTTAATTCGTATTCAATATATGTTCTTTCTTTTCACTTAGTACAATAACTTGCTTTTTTTTAAACATTTTTTTGGTGCATTTTCGAATTGACAATCCATAGCTTAAAAAACTTTGAGACACGGGAAATCAATCTTGTTTCATGAAAAAAAAATCAACTTATTAGTAAAAAAAAAAAAAAAAAAAAACTTGCCCTCCAGAGCCCGGAAATCTGGTCTGATCATAATGAAGTATAGCCCTTAACTCAAATAAACTTTGAAATAAATAACCTACCCTATGCGTTTTTATGAAGGGACATACATATATACATTCAATCAAACCTAGGTACTATAATATAATATTATAGTTGTATGTTATTTCTGCTAATAAAAACTCATAACCAGGGCATTGATTTCAAAAACAAAGAAATAAATAGATTTTAGACATAAAATAAATTTGTTCAGAATTCTGAGTTACGTACATGGAATATATTTCATTCTAATCAAACCAGATTCTTGGGGTGTTGAGGGATTTTTTTTTGCAAATAAGTTGATTTTTTTCTTAAAACAATAACGATTCCCTGTGTCAAAAAAGGTTTATTAAGTGATAGGTACTCTATTCGAAAATGCAGCAAAAAAAAAAAAAAAAAAAAAAAAAAAAAAAAAAAAAAAAAAAAAAAATTAAAATGCAAAAAGCGAATTATTGTACTAACAGAAAAAGGTAGAACGTATATTAAATATGAATTAAAAAAGGGAATTAGGAAGAGGATTAGTGAGTTAGTTTTAGTAGGTATCTTCATTATGGTAAAAAGAGGACTTCTTATTATGTTGTCTATCGACAAGTTGTACTAAATTCTGGAGTTATTTTAACCAATTAATAGAATAATTCGAAATAAAATATATAATACCGTTACAATTATAAGAATATATTAATGTAGATAATTTAAATACGAAATAAATTATATGAATAATTGTTCATTTATTTAATTTCTTTTAGGACGGGTTAATAAGAAGACAATGGATATGCAGACAAAAATATTTCTGTTAATCGGGTTTACACTATTAAGCATTTTAATATATTCGCTACCTCAGTATGGATATAGAAAAACACTACATTCAGACTACAGGCATGGTTTTTCAAATCATTAATGATGTATTGATAAATATATATTGGACTTTGAGTCGGTTAAGTCCCATGTCACGTCTCGTTCCTTATATCAGTGCTTTAAAAACGTCCCAAATTTTAAAACAACTACTTCCAGGCATCATTTTCCCTAATATATTAGTAAAATCATTTAAGCCAAACAGTTTTCCGTTTTGATTAGTATACTAAAACTTCAATTATCTTTAAAAAAGGTGAATATTTTGCCATGATTCTTCTTTAAGGACTAATTAAAGTTTAATTAAAGCGTTTTATAACTATATAGACTTGGGCAGCAAAGCGTGGACTCAAGAAGTTGCTTAAGAAATACTTTAATATTTTTTTTATTTTCAATAATAGCCAAAAGAAAATAAATTCAGCAAGGTCAAGCGGTTTCAAATTTGGGAGGAAGGGGAAACATCTCCTTAGACCTAAATCCAGCCATGTAATAGGTGCAGAACTTCCCTTTTTAAATTGTGTCCTCCCCTTACTGCGTTCCTGAAGAGGTCTTCTCTATCATTCTTCATTTTGGGCTCCTTGAAATCAGGCTCTTGGAACATTTCAAAATGTAAAAAATCTTCCTCGCTACCTCAACTTCAGCATCTAAAAGATTTGAAATGCATTGCCTTTCGCTCAATCATGATATCGAGATGACGAAGTTTTTATTATAGATTGTTTATTCCTTTCATGGCTTTAATGAGAAAATTAATTTTAATAAGCAGTACACGTTTTGCTGAACAACCCAGAGGATGATTGATTATGATGACATCCTTGATAGATATTTATGATAACTTCATTAATTAAAGACTGTTGTATGGGCGGTTTTTGTTTCCGATTTGGACCTGTCTTTAAGGATAAGGACGGAACCTGACATCAAAATTTTGAGACCCATACACCCCTAGAAATCAGATTGATCAGTTGATCAGATTCTGTAATCCTGTAAGGCATTCTTTAAATTGATTATCTTGTTCTATTACAGAAATAGATCCCTCATTTGTCGAGCTTTTCAATCCTCCTTGTGATTGCTCCAGAATAATAAAAAGGAAAATGATTCCCATTGAAAGATATGATGTCTCCCGTAAAAAGTTGAGTGTAAATGATACAACATGTAGCTTCAATGCTTTCAAAAGAGGCCCAGATCAAAAAGTAATTGGTTTTACCTTCTATGAACCCAATCCTGAGAATACGAATAAGCTTAATCGAGAATATTTTGAGGGTATTTCTGAGAATTTGAGATTGATATCCAAATTTTATCCCGGATTTGTAATGAGGCTCTATTATCAAGGTGAGTTAAGAAAGGCATCAATGATGATGAATCATAAACATTCACTTGTTAATAATGATTACATCATAAAAATATTACCCAATATAGCAAGAGAGTCGGACACAATTAAGAAGCTGTGTAATATATCCTGTTCAAATTCACATTTGGATCTGTGTGATATTACTGAAATCCCAATGTTGGGAAACTCGTCTGTTCTCTATCCATTACTTTGGCGTTTCCTTCCAGTTTTGGATAAGCAAGTCAGTTTATTTTTATCTAGAGATCTGGACTCTCGTATTAGTCAACGGGAAGTATCAGCTGTAGAGACGTTTTTGGAAAGTGATGAGTATTCATTTCACGTTATGCGAGATCACCCCGCCCATGCAACCACCATTATGGGAGGAACATGGGCTGTCAAAGTCGATCGTCATAGAAAAGAATTTAAATCATCCTTTAAGAAGTTATTCAAAGTAAGACAACTTACTTTTATTTCGAATATCTCTAACAGTAAAACTTATTAAAATATGATATATTTATTCCTCGTAGGACACATCGGGCCTTGCATATATAAATCGAACTTTAGGAGGATATGATCAAGTAGCTTTATCCAAGTATGTATGGCCCTGGGCCAAATGGAGAGCTCTATCGCATGATTCTTATTTGTGTAAAAAATATCCTCGAACATCTCCATTTCCAACTAAAAGAGTCGAGGGCATTGGAAATTATGTTGGAAGTGTAGTGAGCTTGAATGCCACAATAGGCTTTACTTCAGCAAGTGAATGCCCTTTCAAATGCAGACCAAGAGATCATAAGGATTGGATTTTTTGTTGAATTGAAGCTGGAAATGGTATTGGTAACAAAGCAAGATCAGTTTGAATATTTTTGACTGATTGTGATAGGGTTTATGCCATTTAATGAATAGCCCATTCTGTTACTTGTTCAATGGCCAACCATGTAAAATACTGGTTTAACAATGAACATAACATCTAAATGCTTACAATAATAACCATTATTCTAAATAGTATTGTTTATTAGGTCATTAAATAATATGTTAAACCTGGCAACCGATACATTTTGCCATCAAAATTGTCTTGGAGACTGAGGAATCGGAAACATTCGGGTAATATGGACATAATAGGATACTAAAGATGCATCATTTTATATTACAATATTCCAACATTTCTTATTGGAGCTAATCATAAAATTCCGGTCTTGTAAAAAAAAAAAAAATTATAGGAACTAAAATCAATAAAAATATAATATATTCTAGTATATGATAATTTAGGAAAAGAGTTGGTAACCACTAGACAGTTTTTACTAACCTGCTGAATGATTGAGGGGTTTTTTCCCGCTTTATATTCAGAATACAATTCTTATAAAGTATTTTTTACACCAGATACATTTTGGCACCTAAAATATATTTAATATCATCATTATTTCTTTATTATATCAAATCATTCACGTTTCAAAATTTATTTCCCAAAATTAATTCAGAAGTTCACAAATCTTTTGCTCTTACATGACGGGATTCATAGTGAAGTCACTCAATTGAACCACCACCTCAAACTTCAAACACAGGTTCCAACCTAGTCATGAATCTGGCACATCCTTTCATGAGGAATTCTTTACACAGGGGAACAATTAGGGGGGAGGGAGGAATTTTGTACAAATGAATTAAAGACAATAATCAAATTTATCTATAAGCGCAGAATCCAAAACTGACCTCTAGCTTTAAACATAGCTTCCAACCTGAGCCTGGGACATGCCTTGATGAGAAACTCATTGTACATGTTGGTTACTGCCTCGTAGAGCTGGGTTAGGTTTTCTAAACCCACGGTTCGGTACACAGTTCGGTACGGTATAATAGCAAAAAAATGAATTAATGTAGTTTTTTAAGTTTTTTTGATATTTTATTCTTTATTATTTTATTTTCTGTCCATATACTGTATTCCTAAATTTACTAAACTTCTCTAAAAAACAAAGGCTGATATAAAATATACAAGGGTTTTATATTATTACTATCACGAACACGCTGTCTTGAAGATAGACAATGAAAAATTAAAAATATTTTATTTATATTAAGCCTATTTATGTTAAAATTCTAAACTAAAACGATTTACTGTAAACAATAATAACATAATTGGTAAATTTCTATTGTAAAACCTCTTCGTATAGAACATTTTCTGTTGTTTTTGTCCATTTCATGTAAATATAATCAAATTTGCATCACCTTTTGACTCGTTTCAAAATGCAATTTAGTAAATATAAAGCTATTTTTTCAAATGTTGGATATATTAATTGTTATTGCCATTGCTAATTTGCCGTGTTCCTTCTTCCATTATCATGAAGATTGAAGATACATACTGGGATTAACTCGCTCATCCTCCCCCTAATTCCCTTTTTAAATTCGTATTTAATATACGGCCTCCCCTTTTCTGTTAGTTCAATAATTGGTTTTCTTATTTTTAATTTTGTTGGTGTATTTTCGAATCAACAATCCATACCTTAAAAAAACTTTGAGACACGGAGAATCGATCTTGTTGTATGAAGAAAAAAATCAACTCTCCTTCCAAGGCGTAGGAATCTGGTCTGATCAGAATTAAACATTTCCTTACGGACGTAACTCAAAAATCTGAACTTCTTTTATTTTATGTGTAAAGTCTGACATAAATACCTTTTTATGATTTTTTTTCTAAGCGGGACGTACATCACACACAGATATAAATAATTTTAATACTATGTAAGATTATTGAATTTATAAAAAAAAATTCAAAAAAATGAGCTTGTTTGAATTTTCTGGTAAGAAACATAGACCGATAAGTAGTCAAAATATCACCAGGTGTCGAAAAAACTATTTCGCTTGATACAGATATAGATGTGGTTGAGAGATATAATGAAGCTAACTTGGAAACATTGTAAATTTATTTAAATTATCCTTCCACCATACACCTGGGGTTTCGTCAACTGGGATGAATTTTATGATTTTGTAAGTCATTATCTCTTTTTCTATTTCTTTTAGATAATTGTCTATTTCTTTTGACTCAAGATTCGTAGGTATCATAGCTATATATGTATAAAGCGCACACTATAGTTACGATGCTAAATATATGTTCAATTCTGTTCCCATGAACCAAATTGGACAAACCGAATTAAAAATTCTTGAAGGACACCTTATCAATTAACATCATTATCCACAGTTATTTGTGTCTTTGGGTGTGTGCCCTGTATAGAGGCACACAATAATGGGAGTAAGGCGTTTGGATTCGGAGGCCATATACTTTATCTTTTACAGTTTTGTCAGCTAAATCTGATGAGCACTCAGGTTTGCCGAAATATTGAGGTCTAATCTTGTTGCAGATTTAAATTTTCGTCAGTTTTCATTTTACAATTACTCTGATACACGGTTAATAGAAATACTAGGTTAGACCATGATGTAATCGGGCTTGCGAGAACTTTCAATTTGATGTCACAGAGCATATACATATAGAGGTCTAGCTATAAGAAAGCGCTAGTGGAAAATCTGGGACATTACCACCACAAATCTTCAGTGTGTATCAACAAGACGGATAAGTAAATAAATCTTCAAAAAATTAAATATTTTAACGATCATTAATTAGGTAAGTAGGTTCTAATAAACTTCAAGCCCCTTAAAAGACACTTTAATATTGCTTCCACATTTTAATGCCTTGATAAAACATTTCTCTACTTCAATAAAGAAGACTTAGCTCATATACTTTTCATTGTCATTAATCCAAAATGAAAACGGCCGAGGGAACTTATTTTGCTGCGATAAATTATTCCAACAATTGGAAAGCCAACCGTTTGCATTTCTTTAGATTTCTTCTTAACGATAATATCTGCAAAAGATGGATTCAGAATTCTCGTCGAGCCAATTTAAGAGGTAGGTCGAGGGAGTCATGCAACGTTAGTCTTTGACTTTGTGATAAGCATTTAGAGGACTGAATATTCATGAGTGCTGCATCAAAACAAAGAAAAAGAAGATTGATACCTAATGCAATTCCCACTATGTTCGATGTACCAAATCCTCCCCCAAAAGTAACTCCTCAACGCCGTCTTTTTCTACGACATATTCAAGATTTCTATTCGTTTGACTTTACTTGAAAGACATTCAGTAGGTATGATTATGATATTTACTTATAAGAAGACTTAAAAATTATAGGTCTTTAAAAGACATTTTTTTTTGCAGATAACATTTGCATGGATGTCTCTACAGTCTCTGCACCCGGTAAATCCAGAGAATTTCTCTAATACTAAAACTCAGACAACATATCAATCTAAAAAATGGGTCGATAAAAAGATTGCAGCAGGAAGAAAAGGCTAAACTCTTCACACCTCCGACAAAATTGAAACGCATAATCTCTTCTAAACTGCAACATTTCCTTATATCTATTCAGCTCGGTGATACAGTCGAAAAGATCGAATGCTCCTATACAACTAAATTCAAAACTGTTGCTGTCAGCGGCTACTACAAAAGTTCATCGTACTACAGATATCTTTCGGCAAAGTTCAAACTACCTGCTGTTTCATCAATACAGGCCTGAATATCAAAGTTCCACATGAATGAGGGGTTCTGTCCTAATTTGCTAAGGCTATTGGCATTGAGATGTAACACTTTGGACGAAAAGGATCGAGTGAGCAACTTAATCGTAGATGAGATATCATGGAGCAAATTTGTACATTTTGACACTACAGAGAATCAAGCATTAGAATATTTTACTGGATATTGTTTTAGAAATCTCAACAAGTTACATGCTGCTTCTTGAGAGACATGCAGTTAACTAGGCATAAAGCTAACAGTGTTTACAACTGAAAAAAATTTCAAATATTAAATTTAAGAAAAAATTTGAAAAATTATGTTTCAAATATTATATATTTTTTTTTAAATTCTGAAAGTAAATTTAGTCTTAAATTTCTTGGAGAAAATTTCAAAAATTCACATCTGTTCACAAAAAATTAAATTAAACGTAGATTATGCGTTTTTAACGTCTTGTGGGACCTTGACTCTCAAAATTAAATAGTATCTTATTGTTTATCTTTATAAATATAAAGTAGAGTTTGTGTGTGTTTCCATTATGGGTGCCTACATCGTTGAACATAGGTGGATGACATTTTGTCTTATATTAATATGTTTTACAAAACATGTATGCTATAATTTTTACTTATTGCTATTCTTTAATTCACCAACGTCATATTATGTAATAAAATGGCAAATTAGATAATATACATAAAGCATAATAGTAACACAAGCTAGGAATGTATATAGGTTTCCTTTTATAAGCTTAAATACAGATGGTTAATTATTACTAAGGTTTTTTTTGTAGAGAAAAACCTGAAGGCATTGAAATTAAAATCCTTACAAATTTTTATCCTTTCAAGCTATTAACTTGAAATTTTTGTAATATGTAAAACGACTTAATGAAATATCATATTTTATTTAAAAAATCTAAAATGAAATGCATCTGTTACTTCAAATATACATTTGGACCTTGAGGAAATCAAGATATCAAATAATTGAAAAACTCTTAGTTAGATGTTTTTGAAACTTGTCAGAATCGAAAGTTTAAACTAAAATATAAAAAGCTTGTAATGGTTTTAGGATGTATTTCAAAATCAATATCGCTGTTTTTCATAGCGTATATATATATATATATTGAATTAATAACTATATACTAATTTTAAATATAAAGATAAATTGGCTCCCCTAGTACAAGTTTCAAACTCATAACCATGGACTGAAGGTAAATATTATAAATTATCTAAAAAATCCGACCAGAGAAGAGATAATATCTCAAGTTATATTTTTGAACACCAAACACGCACAAAAATGCCAATTATATATTAAGGAAGTACTGACATTAATTAATAGAGATTAAGACGAGCACAAAAATCCATTATCATCTTTTGGTTAAAACATCTTGATATAAAACTTTAAAAAATATCAAATATAACACATTTTCATAGACTTTAAAATAAATATATATTAAGTATTCATATGAGTAAGGGTATAGGGGCCATTTTAACAGAATATTCATTTATTTTCATTTAAGGAATGATATAAAGCCTCAATTTTCTTAGTTATTCCTCGTATTAGGGAGCCGTCTTCGTTATATTCACCGGTTTTTAATATTATTTCTTTTTCACGACTAAGCCTCTGTATTTGTTTACTGATATCATCGCTCGATGATGATTTGTCTTTTTCCAGAGAAGTGCATTCATTACACCGAACACGTTTGACAGGAATGGTATCAAGTTCCTTATGTTTGTCGACCACCTAAAAAAACAAGGACATCGTATTAAAAATCTATACATAAATTCTCACTTACTATTTGATTGCCAGCTATTCTACTATTAGCTATTCTTAGTAGAGTATTAAGTTCAGATACTTTATCAGTATATTCAGAGATTTCTACGTCCCGTTTCTTCAGCTCAACACAAATCTTTGAGTTATCCTCCTTCTCCCTCTTAAGGTCATTTTCTAATAGTTTTATTATTCGGTCTTTTTTAGCTAAACTATCCTTTAAAATGCTTATCTCCTTTTCGAATTCTTTTATTTTTTTTAAGAGCCTTTGGATTTCTTGACTCAGATCCTCGTTTTGTTTATTCGCTTCTTTATGTCTTTTAGTAAACTTGCTGGACTCAGACGTAAGCCTGCTTCTCAGCTCGTGTATTGCTTTATCTTTCTCTTCGAGAGTGTTACTTAAAGTCCTTTGATTCTCAAGAGAGTCTTGAATAGTCTTCTGAAAATGACTGAATTTTTGCAACTCGGCCTCAATCGAAGAACACCTTTCCGATTCATGTTTTTCCCATTGCAATTGATATTGCTCTTCAAGTAAAGCCGACTGTAAGAAAAGAATAAAAGTTTTATGATATGTTAAGTTGGATTATGTTTATATTCACCTGTTTGCGACTCCATTCACATAAGCTTTGTCCTTTTCAGTTTCGAACGGAGTATGTTTATTTCCATTCTCACCATCATTCGAATCTACTAAAAGTGATACACTACTCGATAAGGACCCAATTCTTCTTTTACATAAATTTACCACAGGTGAGGTAATTTCGATTTTTTTAGACTTGCTAGACGTGGATTGACTATGAAAAAGATTAAACAACTCAATAACAGATTCTCCAATAACTTGAAGGTTCTTATTCACGTCTAATACTTTCACGACTAAATTATTATTTTTTAAGATTTCGAGACAAACAGAAGGCTTAACTTTAAAAGCAAATTTGCAAATCCCATATGGTACAAATTTCCGTGTATGTGGTTCAATTGAAAATTCAAAGGAGTCCACCACTGTATCTTTGATCAACGGTGCGTATTTATAACGAAGTCTAATATTCCTTGCAGGAAGGGAGTCAAATTCAATAGTTTCTAAATGAACGGATAAACTATAGGATACTTCTATATCTTTAGAAGTATTTGGTTGAGAGTTCATTGGATTTTCTATTTGAGATGTACTATACACGTCAGATTCACTTACTGGAAAAACATCACAACTTGAATGAGTATTTTCTGACGCACCATCATCCGTATTTCTTAAATTAATATTATCTGATACAACACCCCCATCCGAATTTGACAAATTAGTATTTTCTAATGCGGATTCAGCATTTTCCATATTAACAAGAGAAATAGAAATCCCTAAAGATGCATCTTCACTATTATCAAAAGAAAATACTCTACTGGACTCAAGTATCTTTTTTTGAGTCAAATTTTCGACAGTCAATCCCAAAAATTCAACCAGAGAAAAATAAATTTTAGCGAGGACAAACTTTTTGGAACATACACAAACACAGAATGGAGATCCATTTGTAAAGTATTGTACTATATCTGGAAATGAGGAGTGTACTTTTATAACAGCTTCTTCAACATTGAAAAAGGGATCTTTGAGATCTGTGAAAGCCTTTGTCATAATTTTTTCTCCAAAAATGTTATAGGAAAAAAAGAATAATCTTTCTTCCTCTTCCTGATCGAGTAATTCCTTATTTACAGCCTGGATGCGTATAGACAATTTCATTAAATGGATATAATCAAATAAATGAATTAAACAACTACCAAATGAAGGTTAGAAGCAAAGTAAATTTCGATTTTCAAATGGAAAACTTGGATTGGATTGGATCCTATGACAAAAAAACCGCCTCTTTCGTTTAATGCAATTTTAACGTTACTCGAAGGGATCGACAGAATCGATTTTTCGCTCATGGAGTCTTCTTTCGGCTTTGTTCTTAGAGTGAGAAGCCATTGGAGAGAGGGAGAATCTGTAATAAATAATAATATCAAATATTAAATTAAAATTTATTAAGACACATAAAAAAAATAAAAAATGATAAAATTAAGCAGAGGTTACTTTTATTGTCGTACGCTTATTTTGACTGGAGTGCAAAATATTTTTTCATATTTATAATTTAAATGCTTATAATTCAAACTTGAATACCTCGTATACTTCAAGGTTAATAGAAATGTATTTCAATTAACCTTGATATACTTTTCTTTAACAAAAAATATAATATTTAATAGGAAAATTTCATAGGAAGTTTAACTATCAAATAAATGCATAAGATATATATTATACATTTTTAACCGTGAAGTACTTTTTGTTGAACAAATGAGACATACAAAAAAAAAAAAAAAAAATATTTTTTATAATATTTTTAAATAAAATGTGTCAAATTAAACTTTTTCTTTACATTTGAAACAACCCTGTTGGTAAGTGTGAGTAGAATTTAGTATAATTTTGTATCATAAAATACGCTAAGTAGGTAATTATTAATTTGAAAATAAATATATCTAAAAATCATTTTTTCCCCAGTTATAATACAGCATTTAAGGGTAACTTAATTCAATCTATTAATGAAATACACAATATATGAAGTTTAAAACTAAAGAAAAAAATGTATTTAATTCACGATTCAATTAAACTTTTAGAAAAAAATTACAACATTTGAAAAAAATTGCGAAACACTTTTCTTTTTTTTATTACATGAAGTTGGCTTCAGAAAAAAAATAAAACATTTTGGAGAATTGGCATATTATAATAATCAATTATAAAAAACTTTACATATATGGAAATAAAGAAGGATTTTTGTAGATGTTGATGAATTTGAATTTATTCTCCCTATAAAATAGTGTATAATTTAGAATAGGGGGTGGGGTGAAGACACCTGGACTTAAAACTTTTGGTTATTGCTTATTATACAAACTTGCAATTAAAAGGTTCCTGAATAAATATTAGTTAGGTTTTGATTATTTAAATTTTTACAGTATTGAAATGACCGCATTAAAGATAAAGTAAATACCCGATCGACTCATTTCTACTATTATTTTACAAGTATCTTGTTATTTTAAATAATTTATGATGAATAAAATATTTTTGTTATTCTAACCCTAAGAAAAAAAAAAAAAATCAAAGGAAAAATAGTAAAAAGTGGATTTTTAAAAATAATTTCTCCAATTTTACGGGTTTAAGTACTAAAAAACTACTCGTACAACGATGATTTCTTATAATGCGAATTTTTCTTGTTCACAAAAACCACGATAAGCAGGAAAGTGGTATATTGTACATGATCTATGTGTTTCATTATAAAAATTGGAGTAATTACAAATATTAATGCATATTATATGTCATAGAAATAATTGTTTAATGGTGAAAACTTTCTACACAAAAAATGTAATTGTAATTAAAAATGGTTGCCACTATATTGTTTTACTATTCACTCAATCTCGACATCCTCAGGTACATTAAGAATTCAACTATTAAGTGTTCTCTGATATCTATCTATATTCTTTAATGAACTGCTGTTCTAATAATGCAGAGGTGTCCGTAGGAGGTAGGCTGTAAGCCCCCCTCCACACATAAAAAAAAATTAGGAATTTTCCCTTTTTACTTGAAAATTTAATATTTGTAATTTTCTTCAAAAATTTGTATATTTTAAGCTTTTTTTCCAATACATCTAATATTTTTATTAATAGCTATTATAGGTTTTTGAAATTTTTTTCACAAAAAATTAATTTTTTGTGAAGCGCTATGGATTTTGAAATTTTTTCCAAAAAAATAATTTTAAAATTTTTGTTGCCCCTGCAATGACTATGATGATATTAGGAGGTTTAAATTTGAAATGGACTACATACGTCATTTGGAGTAGGAATATGAAACACTTCTTTTGCACTCCCGTCAAGCACAAAAAAGAGCGGCTTGACAATTCCTCCCTTCCTTGCCTCAATGGAATTACCATTTAGAGTGGGATCCTTTTTAGACCCGAGTAGACGCGACCATTTGGATTTGGACTCGAAGAAATCCTCCGGAGTTGTTTGGTCCGGAAGAGGAAACGTCTCTCTCAAGTCCAAAACCAATGCTCCAACCTTGACATCCCTTTCAAACACAGTTATACGAATAGGCACCTTCCTACTCCTCAAAGTATGATACGTGTTCCGATCCGTGGTCCAAGCCAAATCCTCGGCAAACTCCAAACAAGTAGAGGAACTTGAACTCACCTCTTTTGTCTCATGTTTCCTCTCTTTTAAGTTGGCAATCAACTTGTATTTTCGAGGACCGGATTGGGAAATGCAAGTTGGAAGACCCCGGAGTCCAATGATTGACAGGATAATGACATATTCCTCCTCCATAGTCACATTAATCATTAATTAGTTAATGACAGAATCTACAAGTTGGAGTTCCAATCTTTTCAAATATTCCATTAGAGCCTACATCCCCTTAACTCCAATCAAAAACATTTCTCTTTCTTTTCATATCCTCTTTCATCCAATCAAAGCTTTGCTTCCCCTTTCTCAACAATAGAGATGTCAAAATGCTCCACTGCTCGTGAATATACATTTAAAAAAAAGTAGTTTGTATAGGACTACTCTTATTCATTAATAATTGTAATTTCTACGTTTAAAATTCAAAGTCTTCAAATTTTAATGGACCACTTACCTTAGATAGAAATGAATCCTTCAAGACTTATTACTAAGTACGGTGAAAGAGCTAGTAAATAACGAAGAATGTATTGGGAGTCCAATCATACATTGACAAATATACTTATAATGAAATAATAAGGAAACATTCTAGGTACTACTACAATAATAAAAGATCAAAATACAAGTATAAACCATCGCTAAAAGGTACATTGATTATTATTAAAACTATTATCTACGTCATTTAACTAAAGTGTCATGTATTTATGATCGTGAGCGGACTTTTGACCGAAAATATTTTTGCGGAAGGACAATTTGCCGAACTGAGATTTTGCCTAAGAACAATTTGCCGAACGGATATTTGGCCGAAAAAGGATACTAAATTGACGATTGAATATTTTAATTCAATTTAATATTTTATAATTATAAATAGGTATTTTTTATATGCTATATAATATGCATATCATATAGATAAGCTATTGAGTCTTCTTTTACAGAAAAATAATTTATATTGATTAATGAAGATGATATAAGCACAACAAAGTTGTGGTTCACTGTGAAATGATTGTACTAAAAAGTTTGCAGACCAAATTGTTGCCTCGTAAATTTGTCGTGTAACTTATCATTGTGAGTCAAAATTGTTTGTGGATAATGTCATCGTGAAGGAATATCACTTTAAGCTATGTGATATTGAGTAATTTCATAGCAATTTCGTTGAATTTATATTATGTTGTGACGATAAAATTATTGAATGATCAAGAAACTTGCTATTAAATATCCTCAGCCCACAGGCTGTACAGGCGAAGCGCTTCCCTGAACATCCAAAAATCTTTGTAATATCCAAAAATACAGCTCGCCCCTCAGGTTGTATAGGGAAGTGCAGGAACTTAAGGTAGTTTAAACACTACCGGTTTAGCGTTTCTAAGGAACATGGTACCCTTCTAATATGCTATGGCATATCCTTGGTCCATGGGTTATGCACGATCTGCTTATCCGCAAGTGTAATGTACTTTTTTGTGTAATGTTTATGTGATGTATGTTGTTAAATAGAAATCTTTATATACTTATATCCGATTTTAAGGGATGGATTGTGCACAACCCAGGGCCTGGGGCGTATCATAGCATGTTAGAAGAGGTCCTTGGTGCTTAGAAACGCTACGCCGATAGAGCTTAAACTACCTTAAGTTAGAAACTACTCATTCTCACTTCAAATAGTTTTTAAAAATAAATAAAATTGTTACAATATCATAAAAATGCACTGAACGTACTAAGTACGTACAAACATTGAAAAATAATTCCTAACTAAAGGAATTTTTGGAAAATATTGTTCTGTGAATTTATTTTTGGTAGAACATAAATTTTAAATTTTGTAAAAATTCACCCCCTGCGGATGCCCCTAATATGGCTGGCATATGGACCTTTTTTGAAGCATTTTGGCCTAGAAAAATTAGATTTGGCCTAAATTTCAAATAGAGATGTATTTAATAGTTTTGTTTTACGAAGACATTTTTCATGAAATTTAAAGGAATGGGTTTTGTTGCCCCTAAAAATATTACAAGTGACAATGTGGTTCATCATATTAAAAGGTTAAACTTCCTTGATCTGGATAATATCCTTTTTTATTCTTCTTTAGACGTACTTTAAAAATGATATTTGTAGCTATATTCATGGGATATGATTAAAAAATATAATGCACCTCAACTCGTAATAATACTTTTATTTTAATTTTATTACATTTTATATAAGAGTACTCAAGGAATATGTGTACAAAATTTAAGACTTATAGTTTCATTTTTTATTAAAAATAAATATATATATTTTCAATAGAAAGAGTTGTTATCAAATTTGATCTAACTTGGACAACAATTTTTTAACTTTATTTTCAGTCCTATGTAACGTACCACTAAATGAATAGTCAAGGAATATGTGTTTAAATTTTGAAATATACCAATTAATTTTTTATCAAAAATATCTCATTTCTATAGATGGAGGTATTTTGATTAGTGTAAATATTTTTTTTATGTAGGGTTTATTTCACAAAAGTATATATCAAACAAACATAACATCATGAAAAAATAAATTAAGAGGGAATACGAAAAAAAAATCATAAATAAACATTCTAGTTTACATTTCTCTCCCTCAATTATACCCTACAATCCCATTTGGCCAGTTGTATTCCTTTGAAACATAAAACACCAAGAAACAATTTTCATAAAAATATGCAAATATTCTGAGAGCTAAAACAAACAATTATTGATTCAAATTACTTTCCAAAATCAAAAATACACATACAACCGAGTAACATACGCAACTCAACCACAGCTAAAAAATTAGATTTAAAGAACGTTCAAAATAATAACAGCACAAGACCCAAAAGACGTTGCTCATCTCATTCTTTACTTTTTCGGAATCTATATATTAATATTATATTCTTTAATATCTAAACGACCAAGAAGGCAAATATCGAACTAAATCCGAGGCTCAGTACCAATCTCAGGAATTTCCCCTATGAAAACGCCAGGAAAAAGAGGGATATTTTGCTGCAGATGCAATAATTACCTTCTTAATTTCCTCAAGTCGCAGTTCATTGCCAGAAGTAAGTAGACTTGCAATAAGTACTTCAAAAGTTATTAATGCATAATTTACAGCAAGGATTTGAGGGCTATAATTCCTTTGCAGAGGAATCTCGAACCAAATATGGGCTTTCATGTAACTTGAAGGCAAACCCACCAAGCCTAGCAACTCAACATTATGCGTTAATAAATATAACAGCTCCGATACCACTTGACACTCCACAAAAGCAAGTAAGACTGAATTGTAATAATTTTTGAGTCTTGGCTCCTAAACAATATTCAATGAATATTGAAAAAAGTATTTTTTTTTTGAGGAAAAAGGTCATTTTATAATAGAGCCGGAAAAATGGGGGATCAGTCAGAAATTTTGTGAAAAATATCCAACACAACACATACGTACATATATCTCACATTTAGTAAAGCAATCTTAGACACTAACTTCAAAATGATTACTAGACTGAAAAGGCTTCATTGGATTATGAAATCCTATTACTTACGTAACATTTGTTCAATTGAACGCATGACTTTCATTCAATAATGTATGTATATATACAAACAAACCATATTCGGATCAAATAAAACGCGTTTATGTAAGTATATTTTTGATTGTTTCTTAATTAATGCAAACTTTCAGAAACAACCAACGACCTTAATAGTATAACCACATAACTTAAATAACTCAAGTTACCCAAATCTAATATCCCTATTAATAATAAACCAATTATAGCTATTAGAACTCTAATGGACACCCTCTAAAATAATACTAATAATAAGTGTCTAATAATTATATTTATCATTAATTGAATTCTAAGAGTTAGGGGACGAATTAGTAATTCAATAACCATTAAAGTGGGATTAAAGTGTTAGAAGCTCCCTTAAGCACTAAATGAGCAAATCTATGTGCATTATTATTACACTTATATGTTATTTAGAACTATAAATAATAATAGCTTTAACCGTTAGTTTCAGAGTGAATAATTCTGGACTCTTATGTGTCAAAATTAAATCTTTCATTTATTTTCAAAGCAAAACGTATCTCTAAGTTTGATACATAAAGAATTCAAATCTTTTCTCGTCTACGTACAATGAACCTTTACATAAGACCCGCATTTCTCAAACTTTTTTCATTTAAGAAAAGCTGCATTAAACTGTCCCATTTTCGGTTTAATATTTTTCTTCCTCTTCGCAAAAACGTTTTCTGCTGAGGACAAAACAAACGAACTTCGACAAAGTTACAAATCTCTCAGGCCATTTTACTTTGAGAAAAATATTTAATATTTTAAGGTCTAAGTTTGCTATTTTTCGGCATTTTGTACCACCGTTCAAAATTTAAGTAAGAATGGAAATTTTTATATCTTTTAGTGTTCGGTTTATCAGTTTAAAATCTTCTACATCTTGTTTGTAATAATTTGAGGGACCTAAGATGTACTTCATGATTTGCTTTTTCACTGTTATATCAACCACCATATATCAAAATCGAAAAGTCCTGGGCTTCACAGATAGATGAAAATAATTTTTTTTAATTCCCCTCATTTTGAGCTCAACAAACAGCTGTCAAAATTTCATGATAAACTGTTCTTTATTTTGTGAATTATAGTACAAAGTATGACACTTTTTTTTTTTTTCCAAAACAATGGATCAAAAACAATTTTGTGTTTTGATTTTAGACTGTTTCTGTTTTTGTTAAGCCCGGACTTTGCAGCCCATGTGTTTGTTGTTGAACAAAAAGGAGGATCATTATCTTGACTTATGTTTCCTGAAATAGGGAAATTATTGAGCATATCTTAGGGCCCTGATAAACCAAATAATAAAAAAAATACAATTTTTGAATTATGAATTACTTCGTAAAATGGGATTATGATTTGAACTTTTGAATCTTTAAATTGGGATGGAACTAAAAAAGTAAAAACCTTACAAGTTAGAAGTGCTTAAATGGAAAATGATACTAATAGCTTCATACCTTATTGACTATATTGAACTATTTTTAAACCAAAAGTATGTTAATAAAAAAGACGTGAAACTAATTTATAAGAGGTAATAAGGAAGACTTAGAGTTAAAGGAACCTTATGTTGGAAAGCTTCTTTTAATTCTCCTATAAAAGGAAGACACTTTTTTTGATTTATTTATCATTCTTTTTTTCAATAGGAAAGGAATCAAAACATACTTTATCATCATGGACGTGAATAAAAATCTCTTCAAAAATGCCAGTACCTGCGAAGAAAAGATAGGGAAACTTACGGGTTCGGCGCTTCCTGCATGGATTCGTGGAAATGTTCTGTATAATGGTCCCTGTGGAGTTTACGACTATGATAATATGACGGTCAATCATTGGTTTGATGGCCTCTCTGTCATGAGTTTATTCAAGATTAAGAATGACGGCAATGAAATTTCCTTTACCAAAAAGTTACTTCAGTCAGACGCTTATGCTGACAATATTGAACATGGTAGATCAGTAAGAGCTGAGTTTGGCACACCTGGCCTTTCTGATGGAACAAAGCAACCCCATAATACTAGAAAAGGCTCCATTAAACCTCCAAGCTCCACCTTTCTCCTTCACAGATCTCCAAGTACTGACAATTTCACGCCTAAAGACGCCACTGATAATTGTGCATGTAACTTTTACCAGTATGGGAACTTGACCATGGCCTCCACCGAGACTGCTTTTGATCGCATCATCGACCCAGATACCTTGGAAACTGGTGACTTGGTTGACATGTCTAATTTAGTTAATATCAAAACGGGAAGGCCCTTAAGAGATCACAATGGAGATCTTTATAATGTAGCAGCCTCATTTGTCGCCGGTCTTAAGTATCATTTCATTAAATTCCCTAAACCAGAAGAGGGCATCATGTATGCTCGGGACTACTTTCCCAGTGATGTCAAATTTGTTGCCACACTTCCCACTCGTTTCCCCCATCATTTGTCTTATGTCCACACCTTTGGTTTGACCGATAATTATCTCATATTTTGTGAGCAACCCTGGGTGAGCAACATGTCTAAATTAATGACGTGTAGAAGCCAAGGAAGATCTTTTAAAGAGTGTTTGGAATGGATGCCTTCAGAAAATAATCGATTTTATATCATTGATAAATCTAGTGGCCGAAATATGGAAATCAAGTACATGACAGATGAACCCTTCTACTTCCTTAACTTTATCAACTGCTACGAATGCGGTAATCACGTGGTTGTTGATATCATTGCCTATGATGATCCCGAAATCTTGGACGACATGTACATTGAGAAACTCAGAAACTCTGATACATTTACCGGAGTGGGTCATAAGTCTACAATCAAGAGATTTGTATTACCTTTAGACTATGAAGAGGACAGCATAGATTTGAACGGAGGAAAATGGAAAGAGGCAACGGCTATTCGCAGTCATAACACCATCACTCTCCACGGATCTGTTCTTTGTGACCACAAAGGAATGGAACATCCTAAAGTGAATCCTAACTTTCTCTTTAGGAAATACAACTTTTCTTATGTTGTAGGATGGATGCACAGCTTGGATGGAGACTGCCATTTTGCAAATGCTGTTACTAAAATTGATGTTGAGACGGGGATGACCTTATCCTGGAGAACAGATGATGAATATTGTCATCCAAGTGAGGTTGTATTTGTTCCTAATCCCGCTGGAACATCAGAAGATGATGGTGTTCTAATTTCTTGTGTATCCAATGCACAAGATGAAAATGAGGGATACATTGTTTTTATTTCTGCCAGAAACATGAAAGAAATTGCTAGAGCCAGTTTTGATGAGGCTATACCCTATGGATCTCATACCTTCTATATCCAAAAATGAGGATATTCAAAGTATTTATCAACTCAGAAATTGATTGAAAGAAAAAAAATCACATTTATTTAATATGATCATTGTCATGTATTTAACTTGTGTACCAATAAAGTAAGCCACTCGAAATTTGTATCTTCAATACAAAAAATGACGTTCTTCCGGATTTTCAAATTCATTATTGAGTATAATCCTTATTATATAGACTTGTGAAGGAAAACTAACATTTGCGGGTGTTCCTCGGAACGCACGTTCAATGAACAGAACGTTAATTGCTAAAAATAAGATGTTCTGTTCCTCTAATTTTCGCATTTTTTACTCGTGATTTTTTAGCTCATGGCTTCAAAAATCTAAATATGAGCTAATCCGTTTTTATTGTTATTTAGGCAAAGTAGTTGAACGCTTAAAATGAACGAATGTTTTGAAGTGATGTCAAAACTTTTATTTATTGGAGTTTGGTTAGGACTAAATGCGTATAAATCATCACATATGAAATTGGCTTATGTTAAAATCTTGATTAAAAATCAACCTTACAACTAAAAGCATGTTTTCTAATTCCTAACACCCTATTTGAACGAAATGAATTGAATCTAATTTATTAGTTTAGTTGATGAAATTCTAGCAATTTTCCAAATTCTTGGGTTTGTTTGGATAGTTCCAAATTCTTTTCAAACAATGGCTATTCCTAAAATAAATACTTATTATCAGCTATATAATTTTATTTATCTAAGCTTTTTAACAGAGAATATACTTCAACCTAATAATTCAGTTTTACATATAGCCTTTAATCCCAGTTCATACATTTTTTTACTATATTAATTGAACGCTGAACAAAACGCTAAAAACTGCTGAACACACACATACAAAAAAATTGAACATAATGCTCAGAAGCAAATTATCCTCAGAGCTCTCTTAAATCAATGGGAGTACAATTATTTTAAGACTATGTATGTAATTGCTATAAGCTTAGCAAGAGATAATTTAAGTTTTACCAATCAACATGCAGAAAATTAATAGCAGGTTAGGAAAAAAAAAAGAAAAAAAAAATGAAAGTTATTTTTTCTTATTTTTCCTATAAAAAACTTACTTCTCTGACAACATTTTTTTTTTTTTTTCTCAAACTTTTAATTTGCATAGTTATAATATGTATACTAATTGTGTTCAAACAGTAAAGTGACTTTTCAAATTTTGCAGGCAACGCATATATGATATACTATATTTTTTTTATATACATCTATATATATTGTTTTTAGCCATGTAATATATTTAGTTTGTTTGTGAGAGGCATAATGGTTAGAAATGGTTTGTGCATTCGGCGATTTTTGGCTATTGAAAAACATGGATTAAGGAATTTGCATGAAATTTTGTATAAAAAATGAAATTATGTGCTACAAAAACACTTAAAAATGTTGGCAGTGGCATACTCTTCCAAGATGGCCAGGAAGATGCCTTAAAGAGCCTCGCTCTAGACTCCCAGGCACGTTGAAAACATTGAAACAGTGTAGAAAGTTGTTTTTGAAAATTGTCGAAGGACTATCAGAGAAGTTGCTGAGGATATTACCATATTGGTTGGCTTGTGCCATGATTTTTTTTGCATATTTTGGGCATGAGACGAGTGTCAAAATAGTTTGTTCCTAAACTTATTGTATTAAAATTTGACGCGTCCATGTCAGTACAACTCGGAGTAATTGAGCCAAGGACAAAAATGGTCTCGTGAGCAATTATTTTGCAGAGAAAAACGCTGAGTACTATTTGGGTAGGTAAAAGAGATGGGAGCATCGTTGGGAGAAGTGTATAGAGTTACAAGGAGACTATCATGAAAAATAAAAATTCAGAAAAAATTCATTGTATCCTTGTTAGGTCGATAACTTTTGAGAATACCATTGTATATATATATTTTAATATGCATTTTTAAAACAATTTACTCCAAAGATAGGCGATAATTCTTCTTTCAAAGTAGAAGTTAAGACCACCATGGCCAATTAAATAATGAACAAAAAAGGAGAAAGAGAAATCGTTTTCCCTTTTTTAATTTTTAAAGGTAGTTTTTTTCATTACAAACTACTCAGCTATACTCATAGGCCATAGAGAAGAAAAATCAAAGTAACAACAAAGGGTTTTTGATTGGCAGTTTGGCTTCGTTATGTTGTAGTAGATTAAATCTTCAGTCTGCAGTAATGAACACCAGCTACGGCAAAAAGTAGAAACATGCCTACTGATATCATAAGAGATACTGAGAGCTACAATGTACGCATTTTTAATGGAATACGAGGAGGTCGAGAACTTACGAGGAGGGAACGTGAAAGCCACATCAAGCCTCTTTTTTTAGTAATTTCTTTTGGAATAAAGTATTTCCAGGGGCTTCCCAGGACTATATATATATTTTTTTTTTTTTTTTTTGGGGGGGGGTTTAGAAAAAAAATTAAATTTTTTTGAAGAAAAACTTCAATTGTTAAATTTTTTGGAATTTATTTTAAAAATTTACAGCCATTCATAAAAAATTAATTAAAAAAAAATTTTTTTGATATAAATTTCAAAAATCCATATTAATTCTCAAAAAATTAAAAAAATCCAAGGCGATTCTCAATAAAATAAATTTTGTGGAAAAAGAAATTGAAAACTCTAGAGCTGTTCTGAAAAATTCAAAAATTATTTTTATAAAATTATATCTAAAATATAAAAAAATTTGAAAAAAAAAAATCATCTATTGCAATTTTTCGAGAAATTTAAAAAAAATCTATAGCTATTCATAGAAAATTTAGATTTGTTTAAAATTAAATTAAATTTGACCCAGCTAATTTTCTAGTAGAGAGCAAAAGTTTTTTTTTTTGGGGGGGGGCGGGATACAGCCCCTTGAGCCCACCACCTGCGGACACCTCTGATCTCTGTCTCTATGTATGTAAAGGAATTATAGGTAGAATACCAAGACATATTTGAATATAATATAACTTTATTTATGTGTATGATTGTAAAAAGTTATTTAAACAATAACAAATAATTGATGCAAAAGATGATTTATGTACAAAGAAAAAGAGGAAAAAAATACACACACTGTCTAAAGAGTAAAGATTTTTTTTTCTTCTTTTTTCAAAGTTTGAATGTCCATATTATGATGTGAATTTTAGAGCCCTGTACTTTGACTTTAGGGGGTTGCAGTCTCTTTCAAAGAGCAAAAGGTATAATAAATATTAAAGTGGTTCTTTTTTATTATTCATTTTGAGCGTCCATTTCCGCAATCATCTTCTTCTTGGCACACTCGGGGCACACAATGTTTCCTTCATCCTGGATGAATCCTTTTCCAACCATGGACTCATTGCAGTGAGCACAGAAGAAGCACTCGTTATGCCAGGCTAGTGTCTCAAATGCCACAAACTTAGTGGAGCCAAGACCTCCTTTTCCTATAATGTGTACAAAAAAAAAAAAAGAAGTAATAATTGACGAAATACAAAATGGCGGATAAGTAAAAAATAGAGTTAATTATAAAGAGTTTTCACTGACGTCATAAATTGCATCAAAATTTTGATAAACGACATAAAAAGGATCCACTGCCAATAAATCTTGATTAAAAGCTATAAAATGGCTTTACATTTGCATTGACGACTAGATGGGGCCCGTGATAAACAGCATTTCAAAAATGAAATTTCTAATATTAAATTTTCCGAAAAAAATTCAAATATTCCCGGCTTTCACAAAAAAGTTAATTTTTGTACAAATATTTATACAAAATTTTTTTTTGAAGATCCATTACTGTCAAATAAATGTATGATAATTAGAGAAAAATATCTAATTCTTTCCATTGGGTATAACAGTTGATTAATTGCTTACAACGATTTAATAACATATTAGGGTCTAAACTATATTGAAAGTATGCATTAAGGGTAAATAATTTTTATAGAATTAAAAGGTTTAAATCCTTCTATTGGTTGGTCCCATTTTGACGTTCAATGCTTCACTTAGATTTTCCTTCATATTATTGAAAAAAGGGTATTAATTACTGTAATATTTGATGTTTAGGCTCCCGAAATGGCCGGTATGAATAATGTTGACGTCTCATGAAAACGCTCTATTACCTATAATAAAAGTACCACTCACCAGGATTAGGCGATGCGTGCAATAGGTATTAGAAGCTAAAAGTGTTGAATTGCCTTAGAGCAAGAAAACAAGGCATATGATTGCATATGGATTTGTATTTAGGCACATTGATTTATAATAAGGAAAAGCAAGGAACTTGTGTTTGGTTTTAAAAAATAAATTAGTTGTCAAATTTGATCATTTGATTTTATTATAATTATTTCTCATAATGATAATAATTTATTTTTGAGCAATTAAATGTTTGTTTGTTTTCTTAAGAAATCTTTCATTACATCGCCTATGATATTTATAATTTTGGTTATATTATGAGTTAATACATACATGCGATTAATTAATATGATTTGATCCGTTAAGTTGAAAATAAAAGATTTATGCAATTAATAATAATTTGTATGTTTTTTTTTGTGAAATTGAATCTCCTAACATCGTTACACTACTGCTCAATCGTATCTGCCATGAGCTTTTTCTTAGCACATTCTGGACAGATGATTTTCTCTGCATCCGTGATGAATCCCTTCCCAACAAGTGAGCCCTTGCACGTTGAGCAAACGAAGCAGTCATGGTGCCAGTGTCGAGTCTCAAAGGATATGAATCTCGTTCCGCCAATGCCTGGAAATGTTGTTATTATGGGTTGTTCTTTCGAGACAAAAAATGATTAATAAAATGCGGTGGGAAATTGAATGTCCTCCTAAATACTGAATGTGTTTAAATTATTGATGCATCATGCCAAGTTAGTTGTTGTTTTATTGGTCGAATTATGTAATAAAGATAAAAATAATAACTAACTACCAAAGTTGTTAAAAGCCCTCACCTACATAACATATGGTTTTACTACTGTATGCTTGTTACTTCTTACATCAAGAAAGGGCCGCTGTTCAAGCACACATTAAATGAAGTAGAATACAAGGAACATACCTGTAATAGGCTTAGCACAAGCCGTGCAACGTTTTGAGAAAAGTTCTCCAAAACAGTCAGCACAATATGGTTGATCATCTCGAGAGGTAAATCTTTGTCCTGCGAGTGACTTTTCGCAGTGAGTACATGTGAAGCACTCTCTGTGCCATGGCTCATTCCTGTATGTGACACCACCTTGTGTAATGACCTGTAAAAAAAGAAAGGAACATATTTAATTTGTTCTTCTTTCTCTGGATTAAATTATAAGATTCTCTATCATTACTTTGTTGCACTTAATGCATTTGGTTGCAAATTTATCTTCATAGCATTTAGCACAGTAAATATCGTGTTCCTTGGGAATGAAGGACTTTGTACCAATTGCATTGTTGCATGTACAGCAGGTGAAACACTTCTCATGCCATTGTCTCGTTTTATACTCCATCTTTTTCATACCTGAAATAAGGATCTAAATTAATAAAGTTCCAATATCTAAATATAGAATAGTTTTATGCTCATCTTACCAGCTCTGAAAACATCTCCACAACCATCACATCTCGTGGCAAATTGAGAGTCATAGCAGGAACCACAGTAGATTCTATCAGCCTTAGAGCCAAATTGTTTATCCACTAAGGAAGTACGGCACTTGGTACAAACGAAACATGCCTCATGCCAATGCTTCTCTTTATATGACAAATCCTAGGTAAGTACAAATTGATAAATGTTGAAATAAGAAAAGAGTAGAGTGACTCTCAAAATACCTTGGAGTCAATCCCAATAATTTTACTACATTCGTCACAATTATTGGCAAAGACGCTCTCGTAGCACTTGATACAATAGGGATGATCATCGCGAAGAACGTAACGATGACCCGCCAAGGAGTCGTCACAATGATGGCAAAACATTTTCTCTTCAACAAAGTTATCAGTGCCTCCCTTTTGGTCAAAGCTAAAAGAAAAAAACAAAATAACAAAAAACTCATTATTTGAGCGTATATAAAAATAAATGTAGTTTATCTTTCAAACTATTAAATGCTTCATAAAACACTACGTTTTGACAGTCATAATTAATTGCCGCACTTTGAATGAAGTGTATGTGCAGCTATTAATGTATGAAATAATTGCTAATCATTTAATGTTAGGTGGTACATGATAGATTATGTATGAAGGATCCGATATCCCACATTTATTCGTGAAAAACTATTGTTTAAAATGAAGTTCTTTGAAAAGATATATTTCCACGGTATTTTCTCTCATTAAAAAATGTATGTATTAGGATGGTTTGTTATTCAACTTATTTCGAATTTTGATTAGGGCTAGATTGGAAAAGTTTAGATATGGTAAGAGAATAATCAATGCAAAGTTTCATTGCTCTAAGATGTTATCTTTACAAAGTTAAAAAGGAGATAAAAGTTCTTTATTTCGTCAATAAAGATAAAAATCCCTTAATAATCATTACTTTGAATTTATTAATTATGATAGACATTATTCTAACCTATAAAAAAGATTTTCAAAGTTTTTTTTTCTAAAGCTTACATTTGAAGTAAAAGTATAGAATAACGTGGGAAAACTATAATTTTTTCTTTTGTAAAAAAAGGATGCACGTTATACGCGGATCATCAAATTTTTCTCACTTTTTTCACCCCTTTTTTTGTGCCATTGGACATATTTATAAAAAACTGTATAAACACTTTTAATAGGTTATAATTTTTAGTATCTATATATACTAAGTAAAGAGTTTTTATCTTTTTTCATAATTTAATCAAGATGTGCCCTCTAAAGATGACCTCGTAGGACAAGAACATTTTGAATAGGTTATTTTCTTTCCGAATCCCAACAACTTTTCTGTACTATGTATAATCGAAATTTGAAGAAAGTTGAAAAACGAACCGCCCTAGTATGTATGTCTATGAAGGATTTATCCTATTTTTTAAATGTTGGTTTTTTTTCGTAGCAAAAAAATGCTATTTCAAACAATAAATATATTTAGTCAATTAATTATTATACTAGTCGGAAATCCATCAAATAATATATGTATTACATTTCGAATTGAGTTGCTCTCCGATCCAGGACTATGTAGTCGTATCAATCATTCTTTGTTAAGGGACATGCAGAGGGTTAACTAAATTCAAAAATGAGTGTTATGGATATGAATCAAGAAGTTATGTTATATAAATATAGGCCATGCAGTCGTCTTCACACCTAGAAAGTCCATTTTCATGTTGAGACATGTGGGAGGAAGAAGAGGATGTGGTGGTTGTCTCAGTGGTCACGACTTCTGTGGATCCATCCCCACCGAGTTTGCTACTCTTTGTCACTTTCTTCACCTTCTTCACTCTAGATTCGGCTCCAGGCATACCACCCACCATACTTGCCATATTTCTGATTAAGCTTAACTTTCTTCTTCAAATATCTTTTAAACGTAACAGTTGCTTATTTAAGCCTCTCTATCCTTCTTTCTTCCTTAGAACTCAATGTCAGACTGATTTCCAAACGTTTTTCATTTTCAAAAAGATAACTTTAAGACACACCCATTAAATGCTTTTTATTTTATAGCTTCTTAGTATTCCTTTTTATTTTTTGGCATTAAAGAATAGGCACACACACAGACAGAGACTCAAGTAGATCAAAAGCCTCCCACGCTGGAGCTTACATATTTTTTTCGCGCTTTTTTTGTTTCAATATTCAAAACACGCTTACAAAAATAATGTTTATTTTATTGCTTCTAAAGGAAATTCCGTATTTACGTAAAAAGCATAGCTACCTACTATCTACGTAAATTCAAATTCTAGAAACTAGGACATTGCAAAAAATAATAAGTGTTACGAAAAATTTGTGTGCAAATTAACATGGATTTTTTTTTGCAAAATATGTAGTTACTTTCTATATACTTTGTCCATGAATTTCATGTTGGATTTATGCTATTAGGATATAATTTTTTATTACTTTACATTATGAGGGTAAAAAACTATTAAATTCCTGTCGTAAAATCCTTCACAAAGCAACCAATGAAGAGTAGTAACATTAATTTATGTATTAAAAGAACATTGATTTTCTAATCAAACTATGCCAAAAAAAAGTAATTGTGTTTATAAGTATTCTTAAATAATTACAATGATGATTTTTTACAATTTTGAACAAAAATTAATAAATATTTTTTTACTTCTCACAATAAAAATACTCATAGGTTTTTTATTCAAATTTGTAGGGCGAGTAAGATCCTCAAGAATTTGGGATATAGTTTAACAAACCTTTTTTTAAATTTAAAAAACTTATATTGGTCCACATATGGCCATTTCAAATAATGTTGATCAGTTTCGTATTCGCTTTTTGTCACAATTAATTCTACCTATTTTTAAGTGGAATACCCGTGTTCCTCAAAGAGTTAATAAGAAAACAGATATGAACGATAGTTCATTCAAACATAATTCACTCTCAATTTTGATAAAAATCATTTTAGTTTGCTTTTGTGTTAATGGTCCACATTATCCCTTCTTCACAATATGAGATTTCCATATCGTCAACTTTATAAGATATTCTTTCATTCAAGACCCTAACTGCTTGTATTAATACTATTACTTAATAATATAATAAATAATTTCAGTGTTTTTTTATGAGAGTTATAGAAGAGACCGAGTGCAAAAATTACTTTAAAAATAAAAGTACTCTTCAAAACATAACATTTATGATAATGAGGATAAGCATGATTGAGTGCATGAAAAATAGACTGACATTGGAGAATAAAGATATTGGGCTTAATACATTCATGATTTAGAGCAGCACCTGCATGAATCATTATTTCTATACTTTATTATTTTTAATAGGAAAAAAGCGTTTGACAAATTATATTTGCCATAAATATATGAGATACGTTATTCGGAATCAAAAATGTTCAATTAGAGGTCTGTAATGTAGAAAATCTCCCATGACCCCCACACTTGATTTAGCAAAAAAATGAATATATATATATCATTTTTTAACCATGTCTAAAGAAGGGATCTGGGTAAAGAAAAAAACTAGGTATAGCTATTAAAAAAGGAAAAACGATTCTTTTTCTTCTCTTTGGTTCATTATTTGATAACAATTCCTTTCTAAAAGAGCATTCTTGCCTATCTATGGTGTTAATTGATTTAAAAATGCACAATCAATTAACAATATATGAATTTAAATTTAATTTTAATATTTTCCTTGTACTAATACTATTTTAAACGTAGAAAAAAGTAATTGATTTAATCCCCTAAAGTTATATAAATGACAGCTGATATTAACAAGAGTCGTAATTCAATAATACCATATATGTCGCTCTCGCCTTCTCCTCGCACTCTTACAGAAACCGCATATCTACCCATGTCTCATCCATGGTGACAAATCACCTCAAAAATAAGTTGAATAGGTCCAAAGATTGATGTGAAAATCGTTCATTTTTTTTAGATCAGTAAATGAGGGATTCATCTTGCCATGAAGTTTCGCATTCCTAATTCTTTGTGCAAGATGTTTCACTCCTCTTTCTTTCGATATACCCACAGCCTCAGTTATCTATCTTGTATATTGTCCAACAAGATCTTATGCACTTTATCTATGGTTTCTAGTATGGTTGCAGTTCTTAGACCGTCCTTTACATGGGTCATATTCGAGGGATGTGCGACCACGTTGAAATTCAGCTGTCCATTTTTTATCACATGGAAGGAACAGAGTTCCTGAAAACTTTTACAAATTTGGATGAATTTCCTTAAGGGTTAATCCATCCAAAATAGAAAATTTTATGAGCGCAAGATACCAATTTTGATTTATTTTAACAAAAACACAAACGATGTTTACTGAAACAGTTTGTGTGAAAACTTAAAACTACCCATAAACAGGTATGAGTATGCCCCTTGCACCCAGCGATGAATTAGAACAATACCTAAGACATCTTTAGTCCTTAATAAGTGCCTTAAAATTTGTCCAGTTCCACGTCCTGTATAGTGCAGTCCCATCGTGTCCTTGTTATCGGTATTTGTAAAAAAATCCCAAATTTTAAAGCACCCTCTACAAGGAACCATTTGTACTAATATTATATTAAAACATCTCAGCTACCATTGACTTAGCTTAGTAAAACTTAAATTAAGAATAATGACAAAATATTCACGGATTTTAAATATAATTAAAGTCTAAATTCGGCTGATTAATGTTAGAATAGAATATTTATCTATAATGAAATCACAATTAGATATAAATGATGACGTCATTTATCAAACATTGTTCTATGGGACGGCTTTTGCGTCCTATTCTTAGTCGTCTTTAAAATTAAGGACGAAACCAGAAATAATTTCGAAAATTTTAGACGGATACTTCTTTATTTTTAAATTATCGGTCACAAAATAATTTGATTTGTCTGTGCATTATTTAACTTTACGTATTAAGAAAACCCTTTCTTTTACAGCTTGCCTTATTGAAATCTGAAAACTTACTAATTCAATAACTAATTAAGGTTAAGTTATTAAAATTAATTTATATTGCGATATATTAAATTATAAACAATTAGTTACAAACCTTAGCTCTCTAGCTTATGTACAACACTTGAACGTAATCGAGGAATTTCCATTCGCGCACTCCAAGTAGTTGTGTGTTTTCAATACCACCATCTGCGCTGTCAGCAAGTCCGAAACGTTGAAGAGAAAGAAGGGCTCTGTCAAAAAGGCCAAACTTTACACGGCAGAGTTAAAGAAAACAACCCAGATCAATCCCCTCCCCTAGTCCATGAGAGGACATGTAAGAGATTTCGGAGTTTCACACCAAACTATCCAGAGAGCTATCAAAAAAGTGGCTGCAAAGAGCCTTTTGAGGGTAGAGAGGCCACTTTTGACATCAGTAATGAAAGAAACCCATCTCCTCCGTTGCAAGACTCTTTTGAATGAGTCTTTAAAGATCTTTTGAACTCTTTTCTTATAGTTTTGCTCCCCTACATCCCTAATGTCAAGCCCCTTGAATACACCTTTTGGGTGCATATTTAGGGGAAGGTTGTAGTGTCTATCATCCAAACATCGAGGCCCTCAAAGTAACTGTTAGTCAGCACTGGGACGCCATGACAGAGGACTACATCTGTACCAGGTACCAGGCCTTCTTCCGCCACCTGGAAGCCATCATTGAAACTAAGGGCGGCTACATTAATGGTTTAGAGAGCTCAGATAACAAATCTGTCTAAAGTATTAACTTTGTTGAAATTCTATTGTTAATTAATAAATCATATCTTGTTGATGTTTAAAATTCAAAGTGTTCCGATTTTAAACTACCACCCGGTATATATGTAATAGGATTATAGTCTAGATCGAACATTGCATGACTAAATATCAAAGACATTGTCAGCCATGCAGCTTTCTATTCTTATATTGTTTAAAATTATTTATTGTTATCTTATGAATAATATTGATAGAAATTCAATATCATTATTTAAATTAATATTTGCATATTGTAATGTGTTTATGTTCAAAATCAATTATCTTGCGTTTTATGTATATATCTGTGCATTCATGTTCTTAAACAGGGGCCAATCTGATAATCAGAACTATGTTCAAGAGGGGACATGATACTCTATGAAGACTGACTTGCTCGAAATGACATTTTGGTTCCAGGACTATCTGTCGAAAGCATTTTGCCGAACAGGTATTTCGTCAAAGGACAGTTTGGGACATTTGATTTTGTGAGCATTTTTATAGCTTAATTTGTTTGTTAATGTTCAAAACTATATGGATTTTTTTCCTAGTTACATATTTATCAAATTATTTTAGTGAATAATTTAAGTGAAAAGACGACAGGAAAATAGTTAGCTTTTAGTTTTTTACGTAATACTAAATTATGTTCATAATAGAATGAGATTGTCTTATTTGAACTCATCTAAAGCACGGAAGAGTTATATATATTTAAGTGTGAACTAAAGCCTCCTCTTTGTACTAAGGATTTATAGAGCAGTACAAATCCTCAAAAAAATTCATTTTTATTATTTAAATGGTCAATATCTTGGCAACAATTATTTAAGAGGTTTAATCTTTTCCTACATTTGTTTTCAAGTATAATAGGGCAATATTATTGTTCAGTATTCCGGTACTACAATGGAACTGGGACATTGAAGCATTTCAACCTTGAATTGGTACTTGCAGTTCCACTATGTCATAAAAATCGTACCCGTAGATTACACAAAAATCCTAAAATTTCTTACACTTACAAACAAAATTGTCCTTATTAAAAAAATGCAGGCATAGAAATTTTCGTTTATAAAAAAAGACATCAAATTTCTGAGGTAGCCTTGACTCCAAACAAAATTATGCAAATACCCCTGTAAATAGCGTTGTGCTAGGCCTCATTTCTTCGATCCAGTCCTGTCTAGTACCGGTCCTCATACATAACTTAATTATATTAATTCATAAGTAAGAAACTCCTCAAGGACGTCCGGAAGGGTTTCTCTATTTTAAGGGCTACAAAATGAGACTAGACATGACGGAACTAAATTGGATTGTATTTCTTAGCCCTCAATAAATACCGGTACACAACTAACTATAAGTGCTATAATGACATTTTTTTCTATATTTTAGTCGAAAAAGTATTAAAAAGTACTAAGGTACCATCATCTATTTTGGTAACATAAGCGTCACAAAAATATCAATACCCTAACAACCCTCTATGGAGCAGTAACACAAAGTTACTCTTAAAACAAGATACACTAGTATGTTTTATATAGGAGTTCAATGACGATGTATTCATATGTTTATTCATAGAAACCTTTTAAAGTCATTTTGTCATTCCAACCTTTTTGAATATTCTATGAAAGGGAATGTAAGGAGACGAGAAACGTTCTTTATGAAACTGCTACATTCCACGTTCATCACGACCAAAAAGGTCATAAGTTAATATATGTTTTTTCTTAAAAAAATATATATTGCAAAGGGTTGGAATCAAAACTTTTCCACCCACCCTTTAAGAAATGGCTTTCATTTACTTTGTAATGTTATTGAAATATAAATAAGCCATAACAAACTTTTCAATGCTTAAATTAAAGCTCTAATTTATGGAAACAAGAATCATACTTTATGGATTACTCATCAATGGTTGGCAGGTCTATTCTACAGCTACCACTCCACGTAACCACTGTTTTATACTTAAAGTACCTCCCATCAGGGCCGGTTGTAAGTTTTGTTTTTAGGCGGGGACAGGGTTGAATATATATATATTTTTCAAATAGGGGAATATCAAATTAAAAAAGTATATATTCTCTGCAAAGTTGTTTGAAAGTCTGTAGCTTTTAAAAAAAAAAATTAAAATTGGATAATTCTCAGAAGAATTCTGACATTATCATCTATGTGAGAAACATCCGTGCATGATTTTTTATTAAATAATATTATGTAGTATTTTGCCACAAGACGGCTCTACTCTCTGTCGTTTGTTTTCAAACCTATATATGTAAACAACGGTCATGTCCCATTTTCGGATTGTTATTCATATTTTCCGACTATAATATA